>NC_092105.1:3702514-3722514 GCF_045679555.1 Salvelinus alpinus | reverse complement strand
TGTAGATGAAAGGGAGGAGACATTTTAACGAAGGATTTTTAAGCCTTGAGACAATTGAGACTTTGAACGGGGTATGGTAGTAGGTGCCAGGCGCACCGGTTTGTGTCAAGAACTGCAACGCTGCTGGGTTTTTCACACTCAACAGTTCCCTGTGTGTATCAAGAATGGTCTACCACCCAAAGGACATGCAGCCAACTTGACACAACTGTGGGAAGCATTGGAGTCAACATGGGTCAGCATCCCTGAGGAACGCTTTACACCTTGTAGAGTCCCATGCCCTGATGAATTGAGGCAAAGGGGAGGGGGGGGGGGGGGGGTAGTGCAACTCAGTGTAGGGAAGGTGTTCATAATGTTTTGTACACTCAGTGGATATATGGCTGGTTGGGGTTAGATGGTGTCAGTAAGCTATTCTGATCTCCCCCCAAACCATGACAATCCTCTTAAGAGATGATTACTTTAGCAGGGAATTGGGGAAATCCTTGCTGTGGAGGGGTGAGGGGGAGGGAGGGGTGGGGAGGGGTGGGGGGGGGGAGGGGTGAGGGAGGTAGTGAGGGGGAGGGAGGTGGGGAGGGGGAGGGAGGTGGGGAGGGGGAGGGAGGTGGGGAGGGGTGAGGGAGGTAGTGAGGGGGAGGGAGGTGGGGAGGGGGAGGGAGGTGGGGAGGGGGGAGGGAGGTTGGGAGGGGGAGGGAGATGGGGAGGGAGGTGTGGAGGGGGAGGGAGGTGGGGAGGGGTGAGGGAGGTAGTGAGGGGAGGGAGGTGGGGAGGGGGAGGGAGGTAGTGAGGGGGAGGGAGGTAGTGAGGGGTGAGGGAGGTGGGGAGGGGGAGGGAGGTGGGGAGGGGTGAGGGAGGTAGTGAGGGGGAGGGAGGTAGTGAGGGGGAGGGAGGTGGGGAGGGGTGAGGGAGGGGAGGGGTGAGGGGGAGGGAGGGGTGAGGGAGGTAGTGAGGGGGAGGGAGGTGGGGAGGGGGAGGGAGGTGGGGAGGGGTGAGGGAGGTAGTGAGGGGGAGGGAGGTGGGGAGGGGGGAGGGAGGTGGGGAGGGGGAGGGAGGTGGGGAGGGAGGTGTGGAGGGGGAGGGAGGTGGGGAGGGGTGAGGGAGGTAGTGAGGGGAGGGAGGTGGGGAGGGGGAGGGAGGTAGTGAGGGGGAGGGAGGTAGTGGGGGTGAGGGAGGTAGTGAGGGGTGAGGGAGGTGGGGAGGGGGAGGGAGGTGGGGAGGGGTGAGGGAGGTAGTGAGGGGGAGGGAGGTAGTGAGGGGGAGGGAGGTAGTGAGGGGGAGGGAGGTGGGGAGGGGGAGGGAGGTGGGGAGGGGGAGGGAGGTAGTGAGAGGGAGGGGGGTAGTGAGGGGAAGGGAGGTAGTGAGGGGGAGGGAGGTGGGGAGGGAGGTGGGGAGGGGTGAGGGAGGTAGTGAGGGGGAGGGAGGTAGTGGGGGGGAGGGAGGTGGGGAGGGGTGAGGGAAGTAGTGAGGGGGAGGGAGGTAGTGGGGGGGAGGGAGGTGGGGAGGGGTGAGGGAGGTAGTGGGGGGGAGGGAGGTGGGGAGGGGTGAGGGAGGTAGTGAGGGGGAGGGAGGTGGGGAGGGGGAGGGAGGTAGTGAGGGGTGAGGGAGGTAGTGAGGGGGAGGGAGGTAGTGAGGGGGAGGGAGGTAGTGAGGGGGAGGGAGGTGGGGAGGGGTGAGGGAGGTAGTGAGGGGGGGGGGGGTAGTGAGGGGGAGGGAGGTGGGGAGGGGTGAGGGAGGTAGTGAGGGAGGTAGTGAGGGGGGGAGGTAGTGAGGGGGAGGGAGGTGGGGAGGGGGGAGGGAGGTAGTGGGGGGGGGAGGTGGGGAGGGGTGAGGGAGGTAGTGAGGGGGATGGAGGTGGGGAGGGAGGGGTGAGGTAGGTAGTGAGGGGGAGGGAGGTGGGGAGGGGGAGGGAGGTAGTGAGGGGTGAGGGAGGTAGTGAGGGGGAGGGAGGTAGTGAGGGGGAGGGAGGTAGTGAGGGGGAGGGAGGTGGGGAGGGGTGAGGGAGGTAGTGAGGGGGAGGGAGGGGTGAGGGGGAGGGAGGTAGTGAGGGGGAGGGAGGTGGGGAGGGAGGGGTGAGGTAGGTAGTGAGGGGGAGGGAGGGGTGAGGGGGAGGGAGGTAGTGAGGGGTGAGGGGGATGACTAGTTTTAAACAACAATAAGGACTAGGTTGTGTGTTTCCCTTATCTGACTTTAAAGCTCAGCTTTGGGGCCCAGGCAGTTTCCAGATATATATACTAAGTCTATCCTGAGTAGGCTAGCTAGCCCTCTGACAGGGGAGATATATACTAAGTCTATCCTGAGTAGGCTAGCTAGCCCTCTGACAGGGGAGATATATATTAAGTCTATCCTGAGTAGGCTAGCTAGCCCTCTGACAGGGGATATATATACTAAGTCTATCCTGAGTAGGCTAGCTAGCCCTCTGACAGGGGATATACTGTATATACTAAGTCTATCCTGAGTAGGCTAGCTAGCCCTCTGACAGGGGAGATATATACTAAGTCTATCCTGAGTAGACTAGCTAGCCCTCTGACAGGGGAGATATATATTAAGTCTATCCTGAGTAGGCTAGCTAGCCCTCTGACAGGGGATATATATACTAAGTCTATCCTGAGTAGGCTAGCTAGCCCTCTGACAGGGGATATACTGTATATACTAAGTCTATCCTGAGTAGGCTAGCTAGCCCTCTGACAGGGGAGATATATACTAAGTCTATCCTGAGTAGGCTAGCTAGCCCTCTGACAGGGGAGATATATATACTACCGTTCAAAAGTTTGGGGTCACTTAGAAATGTCTTTGTTTTTGAAAGAAAGCACATTTCTTTGTCCATTGAAATAACATAAAAAAACAGCAGTCTCAACGTCAACAGTGAAGAGGCGACTCCGGGATGCTGGTTGTAAAGAAAAAAGCCATATCTTAGACTGGCCAATGAAAATAAAAGATTAAAGATGGGCAGGAGAACACAGACACTGGACAGAGGAACTCTGCCTAGAAGGCCAGCCTCCCGGAGTCACCTCTTCACTGTTGACGTTGAGACTGGTGTTTTGCGGGTACTATTTAATGAAGCTGCCAGTTGAGGACTTGTGAGGCGTCTGTTTCTCAAACTAGACACTAATGTATTTGTCCTCTTGCTCAGTTGTGCTCCGGGGCCTCCGACTCCTCTTTCTATTCTGGTTAGAGCCAGTTTGCGCTGTTCTGTGAAGGGAGTAGTACACAGCGTTGTACGAGATCTTCAGTTTCTTGGCAATTTCTCACAAGGAATAGCCTTCATTTCTCAGAACAAGAATAGACTGACGAGTTTCAGAAGAAAGTTCTTTGTTTTTGGCCATTTTGAGCCTGTAATCGAACCCACAAACGCTGATGCTCTTCTCTTCCTCATCTTTGACTAGCATGAGCCAAGTCATCTTCACTCTCTTCCTTCCTGAATCTCTCTACACTCCTCCCTCCTCCTCTCCTCCTCCTCCCTCCTCCTCTCCTCCTCCTCTCCTCCTCCCTCCTCCTCTCCTCCTCCTCTCCTCCTCTCTCCACCTCTCCTCCTCCCTCCTCCCTCCTCCTCTCCTCCTCCCTCCTCCTCTCCTCCCTCCTCCTCTCCTCCTCCTCCCTCCTCCTCTCCTCCTCCTCTCCTCCTCCCTCCTCCTCTCCTCCTCCTCTCCTCCTCTCTCCACCTCTCCTCCTCCCTCCTCCCTCCTCCTCTCCTCCTCTCTCCACCTCTCCTCCTCCTCTCCTCCCTCCTCCTCTCCTCCTCCTCCCTCATCCTCTCCTCCTCCCCTCTACCTCCTCCCTCCTCCTCTCCTCCTCCTCCTAAGCTGCGTTCCATTTTTTCCCAAGAAAGACATCTGAGAAAGCAATCAACGAATGGAGGCAGGGCAATTTATGTTGTTATTTTGTAACAAAATGTAGAAAGTTTTTGGTGCTTGGAGGTGACAGCCAAAATGAACGGCCGTTCGTTGGACTACTGCTGCTTTTTACTGGCTGTTACAGGATTTATTGTGAAACAGGCTTCACACACACACACACACTTCTCCTTACATCCATCCATGTGACAGAAAGCCTCTAGAAACACAGCCATTGTCACAGAACATTATGTTGATTTGTAACATATTTAAAAATGCCATAAAAGCTATGTTATTGAACCATATGGTTCCAGAGAGAGAGAGATGGGGAGAGAAAGAGAGAGAGAGAGAGAGAGAGAGAGAGAGAGAGAGAGAGAGAGAGAGAGAGAGAGAGAGAGAGAGAGAGAGAGAGAGAGAGAGAGAGAGAGAGAGAGAGAGAGAGAGAGAGAGAGAGAGAGAGAGAGAGAGAGAGAGAGAGAGAGAGATCACTAACAGGAATATGGAGCTGGAAAGTTCTGGAAAAGAACAACAGAGTTGTTGTGAGATAGAGGACACCTCGTTCTCTCCTTGTCTGTTCTGTCGTTTCTCAGTTCACGAGAGAAGATGGTTTCTAGAATTGAAGAAGTGTCCTCTTTCTAAATAGAACGATATGGTCAATATTTCCATCAACTCTGTTCCTCTCTTAGGACTAAATAACACCTTCTCTCAGCCCCTTCTTCGGGTTGTGTGGTCTTCCTCATAACGTGCTGTTGATGACAGAGCTCTAGCTAGGTGTGTACATGAGGCACAGCGTGAGCGTGAGCGACAGCGTGAGAGACAGCGTGAACGAGAGTGTTTGCATATCTGAAAAATATAGAAACTTTGTTTTTAATTTCCGTAAAGCTTTTATAGTTACTTAATTATAACTCTGTGTCCTCTCTGGTAACCCAGGACAGTGACAACATGGTAGGGGACTTCTCTGTCCTCTCTGGTAACCCAGGACAGTGACAACATGGTAGGGGACTTCTCTGTCCTCTCTGGTAACCCAGGACAGTGACAACATGGCTGGGGACTTCTCTGTCCTCTCTGGTAACCCAGGACAGTGACAACATGGTAGGGGACTTCTCTGTCCTCTCTGGTAACCCAGGACAGTGACAACATGGCTGGGGACTTCTCTGTCCTCTCTGGTAACCCAGGACAGTGACAGCATGGCTGGGGACTTCTCTGTCCTCTCTGGTAACCCAGGACAGTGACAACATGGTAGGGGTCTTCTCTGTCCTCTCTGGTAACCCAGGACAGTGACAACATGGCAGGGGTCTTCTCTGTCCTCTCTGGTAACCCAGGACAGTGACAACATGGCTGGGGCCTTCTTTAACCTAGCACAGGGTCATCTCTGCCAGTGACAGCAGCATGCCTGGGCCTCACTAGGCTGTGTGGCTGGCTGGCTGGCTGGCTGGTTATCCACTGGTCTCTCCAGTAACCTAGGAGAGGTCACAGGTCCACACAGACCAGACAAGGTTCTGCTGGATTAGAGACAGGATGAACATCATCAGATATCCCCCCAGCAGAGCAGACCTCCTAGGGGAACAGCCTCTTACAGGCTGGCTGGCTGGATGTTCTCTGGCTCTATGCAGGATCTCAACAGGCTGTCTCAGAGCTGTTCCTCCCCCTCCTGTTCCCCAGCCCGGCACCTTGGAGACAGCCAGCTGGAAGCAGCTCCTACTGTCAACATCTTCATCTGGAGACAGAGAGAGAGAGAGAGAGAGAGAGAGAGAGAGAGAGACAGAGACAGAGACAGAGAGAGAGAGAGAGAGAGAGAGAGAGAGAGAGAGACACACACAAGAGGGAGGAGAGGGGAAGGTGCCGGCCATGCTGAGAGAGAGAGACAAGAGAGAGGAGAGGGGAAGGTGCCGGCCATGCTGAGAGAGAGAGACAAGAGAGAGGAGAGGGGAAGGTGCCGGCCATGCTGAGAGAGAGAGAGACAAGAGAGAGGAGAGGGGAAGGTGACGGCCATGCTGAGAGAGAGAGAGACAAGAGAGAGGAGAGGGGAAGGTGCTGGCCATGCTGAGAGAGAGAGAGACAAGAGAGAGGAGAGGGGAAGGTGCCGGCCATGCTGAGAGAGAGAGACAAGAGAGAGGAGAGGGGAAGGTGCCAGCCATGCTGAGAGAGAGAGAGACAAGAGAGAGGAGAGGGGAAGGTGCCGGCCATGCTGAGAGAGAGAGACAAGAGAGAGGAGAGGGGAAGGTGCCGGCCATGCTGAGAGAGAGAGAGACAAGAGAGAGGAGAGGGGAAGGTGCCAGCCATGCTGAGAGAGAGAGACAAGAGAGAGGAGAGGAGAAGGTGCCAGCCATGCTGAGAGAGAGAGACAAGAGAGAGGAGAGGGGAAGGTGCCGGCCATGCTGAGAGAGAGAGACAAGAGAGAGGAGCGGGGAAGGTGCCGGCCATGCCGAGAGAGAGAGACAAGAGGGAGGAGAGGGGAAGGTGCTGGCCATGCTGAGAGGAGAGACAAGAGAGAGGAGAGGAGAAGGTGCCGGCCATGCTGAGAGAGAGAGACAAGAGAGAGGAGAGGGGAAGGTGACGGCCATGCCGAGAGAGAGAGACAAGAGAGAGGAGAGGGGAAGGTGCCGGCCATGCTGAGAGAGAGAGACAAGAGAGAGGAGAGGGGAAGGTGCCAGCCATGCTGAGAGAGAGAGACAAGAGAGAGGAGAGGGGAAGGTGCCGGCCATGCTGAGAGAGAGAGACAAGAGAGAGGAGAGGGGAAGGTGCCGGCCATGCTGAGAGAGAGAGAGACAAGAGAGAGGAGAGGGGAAGGTGACGGCCATGCTGAGAGAGAGAGAGACAGAGGAGAGAGGAAGGTGCTGGCCATGCTGAGAGAGAGAGAGACAAGAGAGAGGAGAGGGGAAGGTGCCGGCCATGCTGAGAGAGAGAGACAAGAGAGAGGAGAGGGGAAGGTGCCAGCCATGCTGAGAGAGAGAGAGACAAGAGAGAGGAGAGGGGAAGGTGCCGGCCATGCTGAGAGAGAGAGACAAGAGAGAGGAGCGGGGAAGGTGCCGGCCATGCCGAGAGAGAGAGACAAGAGGGAGGAGAGGGGAAGGTGCTGGCCATGCTGAGAGAGAGAGACAAGAGAGAGGAGAGGAGAAGGTGCCGGCCATGCTGAGAGAGAGAGACAAGAGAGAGGAGAGGGGAAGGTGACGGCCATGCCGAGAGAGAGAGACAAGAGAGAGGAGAGGGGAAGGTGCCGGCCATGCTGAGAGAGAGAGAAAAGAGAGAGGAGAGGGGAAGGTGCCAGCCATGCTGAGAGAGAGAGAGACAAGAGAGAGGAGAGGGGAAGGTGCCGGCCATGCTGAGAGAGAGAGACAAGAGAGAGGAGAGGGGAAGGTGCCGGCCATGCTGAGAGAGAGAGAGACAAGCGGGAGGAGAGGGGAAGGTGCCAGCCATGCTGAGAGAGAGAGAGACAAGAGAGAGGAGAGGGGAAGGTGCCGGCCATGCTGAGAGAGAGAGAGACAAGAGAGAGGAGAGGGGAAGGTGCCAGCCATGCCGACAGAGAGAGAGACAAGAGGGAGGAGAGGGGAAGGTGCCAGCCATGCTGAGAGAGAGAGAGACAAGAGAGAGGAGAGGGGAAGGTGCCGGCCATGCTGACAGAGAGAGAGACAAGAGAGAGGAGAGGAGAAGGTGCCGGCCATGCCGAGAGAGAGAGAGACAAGAGGGAGGAGAGGGGAAGGTGCCAGCCATGCTGAGAGAGAGAGAGACAAGAGAGAGGAGAGGGGAAGGTGCCGGCCATGCTGACAGAGAGAGAGACAAGAGAGAGGAGAGGGGAAGGTGCCGGCCATGCTGACAGAGAGAGAGACAAGAGAGAGGAGAGGGGAAGGTGCCGGCCATGCTGACAGAGAGAGAGACAAGAGAGAGGAGAGGGGAAGGCGCCAGCCATGCTGAGAGAGAGAGACAAGAGGGAGGAGAGGGGAAGGTGCCAGCCATGCTGAGAGAGAGAGAGACAAGAGAGAGGAGAGGGGAAGGTGCCGGCCATGCTGACAGAGAGAGAGACAAGAGAGAGGAGAGGAGAAGTTGCCGGCCATGCCGAGAGAGAGAGACAAGAGAGAGGAGAGGGGAAGGTGCCGGCCATGCTGAGAGAGAGAGAGACAAGAGAGAGGAGAGGGGAAGGTGCCGGCCATGCTGAGAGAGAGAGACAAGAGAGAGGAGAGGGGAAGGTGCCGGCCGTGCTGAGAGAGAGAGACAAGAGAGAGGAGAGGGGAAGGTGCCGGCCATGCTGAGAGAGAGAGACAAGAGAGAGGAGAGGGGAAGGTGCCGGCCATGCTGAGAGAGAGAGAGAGACAAGAGAGCGGAGAGGGGAAGGTGCCGGCCATGCTGAGAGAGAGAGACAAGAGAGAGGAGAGGGGAAGGTGCCGGCCGTGCTGAGAGAGAGAGACAAGAGAGAGGAGAGGGGAAGGTGCCGGCCATGCTGACAGAGAGAGAGACAAGAGAGAGGAGAGGAGAAGGTGCCGGCCATGCCGAGAGAGAGAGACAAGAGAGAGGAGAGGGGAAGGTGCCGGCCATGCTGAGAGAGAGAGACAAGAGAGAGGAGAGGGGAAGGTGCCAGCCATGCTGAGAGAGAGAGAGACAAGAGAGAGGAGAGGGGAAGGTGCCAGCCATGCTGAGAGAGAGAGACAAGAGAGAGGAGAGGGGAAGGTGCCGGCCATGCTGAGAGAGAGAGACAAGAGAGAGGAGAGGGGAAGGTGCCGGCCATGCTGAGAGAGAGAGACAAGAGAGAGGAGAGGGGAAGGTGCCGGCCATGCTGAGAGAGAGAGACAAGAGAGAGGAGAGGGGAAGGTGCCGGCCATGCTGAGAGAGAGAGAGACAAGAGAGAGGAGAGGGGAAGGTGCCGGCCATGCTGAGAGAGAGAGACAAGAGAGAGGAGAGGGGAAGGTGCCAGCCATGCCGAGAGAGAGAGACAAGAGAGAGGAGAGGGGAAGGTGCCGGCCATGCTGAGAGAGAGAGACAAGAGAGAGGAGAGGGGAAGGTGCCGGCCATGCTGAGAGAGAGAGACAAGAGAGAAGAGAGGGGAAGGTGCCGGCCATGCTGAGAGAGAGAGACAAGAGAGAGGAGAGGGGAAGATGCCGGCCATGCTGAGAGAGAGAGAGAGACAAGAGAGAGGAGAGGAGAAGGTGCCGGCCATGCTGAGAGAGAGAGACAAGAGAGAGGAGAGGGGAAGGTGACGGCCATGCTGAGAGAGAGAGAGACAAGAGAGAGGAGAGGGGAAGGTGCTGGCCATGCTGAGAGAGAGAGAGACAAGAGAGAGGAGAGGGGAAGGTGCCAGCCATGCTGAGAGAGAGAGAGACAAGAGAGAGGAGAGGAGAAGGTGCCAGCCATGCTGAGAGAGAGAGACAAGAGAGAGGAGAGGGGAAGGTGCCAGCCATGCTGAGAGAGAGAGACAAGAGAGAGGAGAGGGGAAGGTGCCGGCCATGCTGAGAAAGAGAGACAAGAGAGAGGAGAGGGGAAGGTGCCGGCCATGCTGAGAGAGAGAGACAAGAGAGAGGAGAGGGGAAGGTGCCGGCCATGCTGAGAGAGAGAGAGACAAGAGAGAGGAGAGGAGAAGGTGCCAGCCATGCTGAGAGAGAGAGACAAGAGAGAGGAGAGGGGAAGGTGCCGGCCATGCTGAGAGAGAGAGAGAGAGACAAGAGAGAGGAGAGGAGAAGGTGCCAGCCATGCTGAGAGAGAGAGACAAGAGAGAGGAGAGGGGAAGGTGCCAGCCATGCTGAGAGAGAGAGAGACAAGAGAGAGGAGAGGGGAAGGTGCCACCCATGCTGAGAGAGAGAGAGACAAGAGAGAGGAGAGGGGAAGGTGACGGCGATGCCGAGAGAGAGAGACAAGAGAGAGGAGAGGGGAAGGTGACGGCCATGCTGACAGAGAGAGAGACAAGAGAGAGGAGAGGGGAAGGTGCCGGCCATGCTGAGAGAGAGAGACAAGAGAGAGGAGAGGGGAAGGTGCCGGCCATGCTGAGAGAGAGAGACAAGAGAGAGGAGAGGGGAAGGTGCCGGCCATGCTGAGAGAGAGAGAGACAAGAGAGAGGAGAGGGGAAGGTGCCGGCCATGCTGACAGAGAGAGAGACAAGAGAGAGGAGAGGGGAAGGCGCCAGCCATGCTGACAGAGAGAGAGACAAGAGGGAGGAGAGGGGAAGGTGCCAGCCATGCTGAGAGAGAGAGAGACAAGAGAGAGGAGAGGGGAAGGTGCCGGCCATGCTGACAGAGAGAGAGACAAGAGAGAGGAGAGGAGAAGGTGCCGGCCATGCCGAGAGAGAGAGACAAGAGAGAGGAGAGGGGAAGGTGCCGGCCATGCTGAGAGAGAGAGAGACAAGAGAGAGGAGAGGGGAAGGTGCCGGCCATGCTGAGAGAGAGAGACAAGAGAGAGGAGAGGGGAAGGTGCCGGCCGTGCTGAGAGAGAGAGACAAGAGAGAGGAGAGGGGAAGGTGCCGGCCATGCTGAGAGAGAGAGACAAGAGAGAGGAGAGGGGAAGGTGCCGGCCATGCTGAGAGAGAGAGAGACAAGAGAGCGGAGAGGGGAAGGTGCCGGCCATGCTGAGAGAGAGAGAGAGACAAGAGAGAGGAGAGGGGAAGGTGCCGGCCGTGCTGAGAGAGAGAGACAAGAGAGAGGAGAGGGGAAGGTGCCGGCCATGCTGACAGAGAGAGAGACAAGAGAGAGGAGAGGAGAAGGTGCCGGCCATGCCGAGAGAGAGAGACAAGAGAGAGGAGAGGGGAAGGTGCCGGCCATGCTGAGAGAGAGAGACAAGAGAGAGGAGAGGGGAAGGTGCCAGCCATGCTGAGAGAGAGAGAGACAAGAGAGAGGAGAGGGGAAGGTGCCAGCCATGCTGAGAGAGAGAGACAAGAGAGAGGAGAGGGGAAGGTGCCGGCCATGCTGAGAGAGAGAGACAAGAGAGAGGAGAGGGGAAGGTGCCGGCCATGCTGAGAGAGAGAGACAAGAGAGAGGAGAGGGGAAGGTGCCGGCCATGCTGAGAGAGAGAGACAAGAGAGAGGAGAGGGGAAGGTGCCGGCCATGCTGAGAGAGAGAGAGACAAGAGAGAGGAGAGGGGAAGGTGCCGGCCATGCTGAGAGAGAGAGACAAGAGAGAGGAGAGGGGAAGGTGCCAGCCATGCCGAGAGAGAGAGACAAGAGAGAGGAGAGGGGAAGGTGCCGGCCATGCTGAGAGAGAGAGACAAGAGAGAGGAGAGGGGAAGGTGCCGGCCATGCTGAGAGAGAGAGACAAGAGAGAAGAGAGGGGAAGGTGCCGGCCATGCTGAGAGAGAGAGACAAGAGAGAGGAGAGGGGAAGATGCCGGCCATGCTGAGAGAGAGAGAGAGACAAGAGAGAGGAGAGGAGAAGGTGCCGGCCATGCTGAGAGAGAGAGACAAGAGAGAGGAGAGGGGAAGGTGACGGCCATGCTGAGAGAGAGAGAGACAAGAGAGAGGAGAGGGGAAGGTGCTGGCCATGCTGAGAGAGAGAGAGACAAGAGAGAGGAGAGGGGAAGGTGCCAGCCATGCTGAGAGAGAGAGAGACAAGAGAGAGGAGAGGAGAAGGTGCCAGCCATGCTGAGAGAGAGAGACAAGAGAGAGGAGAGGGGAAGGTGCCAGCCATGCTGAGAGAGAGAGACAAGAGAGAGGAGAGGGGAAGGTGCCGGCCATGCTGAGAAAGAGAGACAAGAGAGAGGAGAGGGGAAGGTGCCGGCCATGCTGAGAGAGAGAGACAAGAGAGAGGAGAGGGGAAGGTGCCGGCCATGCTGAGAGAGAGAGAGACAAGAGAGAGGAGAGGAGAAGGTGCCAGCCATGCTGAGAGAGAGAGACAAGAGAGAGGAGAGGGGAAGGTGCCGGCCATGCTGAGAGAGAGAGAGAGAGACAAGAGAGAGGAGAGGAGAAGGTGCCAGCCATGCTGAGAGAGAGAGACAAGAGAGAGGAGAGGGGAAGGTGCCAGCCATGCTGAGAGAGAGAGAGACAAGAGAGAGGAGAGGGGAAGGTGCCACCCATGCTGAGAGAGAGAGAGACAAGAGAGAGGAGAGGGGAAGGTGACGGCGATGCCGAGAGAGAGAGACAAGAGAGAGGAGAGGGGAAGGTGACGGCCATGCTGAGAGAGAGAGACAAGAGAGAGGAGAGGGGAAGGTGCCGGCCATGCTGAGAGAGAGAGACAAGAGAGAGGAGAGGGGAAGGTGCCGGCCATGCTGAGAGAGAGAGACAAGAGAGAGGAGAGGGGAAGGTGCCGGCCATGCTGAGAGAGAGAGAGACAAGAGAGAGGAGAGGGGAAGGTGCCAGCCATGCTGAGAGAGAGAGAAAAGAGAGAGGAGAGGGGAAGGTGCCAGCCATGCTGAGAGAAAGAGAGACAAGAGAGAGGAGAGGGGAAGGTGCCAGCCATGCTGAGAGAGAGAGAGACAAGAGAGAGGAGAGGGGAAGGTGCCGGCCATGCTGAGAGAGAGAGAGACAAGAGAGAGGAGAGGGGAAGGTGCCAGCCATGCCGACAGAGAGAGAGACAAGAGGGAGGAGAGGGGAAGGTGACGGCCATGCTGAGAGAGAGAGACAAGAGAGAGGAGAGGGGAAGGTGCCGGCCATGCTGAGAGAGAGAGACAAGAGAGAGGAGAGGGGAAGGTGCCGGCCATGCTGAGAGAGAGAGACAAGAGAGAGGAGAGGGGAAGGTGCCGGCCATGCTGAGAGAGAGAGAGACAAGAGAGAGGAGAGGAGAAGGTGCCAGCCATGCTGAGAGAGAGAGACAAGAGAGAGGAGAGGGGAAGGTGCCAGCCATGCTGAGAGAGAGAGAGACAAGAGAGAGGAGAGGGGAAGGTGCCAGCCATGCTGAGAGAGAGAGAGACAAGAGAGAGGAGAGGGGAAGGTGCCGGCCATGCTGAGAGAGAGAGACAAGAGAGAGGAGAGGGGAAGGTGCCGGCCATGCTGAGAGAGAGAGACAAGAGAGAGGAGAGGGGAAGGTGCTGGCCATGCTGAGAGAGAGAGACAAGAGAGAGGAGAGGGGAAGGTGACGGCCATGCTGAGAGAGAGAGAGACAAGAGAGAGGAGAGGAGAAGGTGCTGGACATGCCGAGAGAGAGAGACAAGAGAGAGGAGAGGGGAAGGTGCCGGCCATGCTGAGAGAGAGAGACAAGAGAGAGGAGAGGGGAAGGTGCCAGCCATGCTGAGAGAGAGAGAGACAAGAGAGAGGAGAGGAGAAGGTGACGGCCATGCCGAGAGAGAGAGACAAGAGAGAGGAGAGGGGAAGGTGCCAGCCATGCTGAGAGAGAGAGAGACAAGAGAGAGGAGAGGGGAAGGTGCCGGCCATGCTGAGAGAGAGAGACAAGAGAGAGGAGAGGGGAAGGTGCCGGCCATGCTGAGAGAGAGAGACAAGAGAGAGGAGAGGAGAAGGTGCTGGACATGCTGAGAGAGAGAGACAAGAGAGAGGAGAGGAGAAGGTGCTGGACATGCCGAGAGAGAGAGACAAGAGAGAGGAGAGGGGAAGGTGCCGGCCATGCTGAGTGAGAGAGACAAGAGAGAGGAGAGGGGAAGGTGCCAGCCATGCTGAGAGAGAGAGAGACAAGAGAGAGGAGAGGAGAAGGTGACGGCCATGCTGAGAGAGAGAGACAAGAGAGAGGAGAGGGGAAGGTGCCGGCCATGCTGAGAGAGAGAGACAAGAGAGAGGAGAGGGGAAGGTGCCGGCCATGCTGAGAGAGAGAGAGACAAGAGAGAGGAGAGGGGAAGGTGACGGCGATGCCGAGAGAGAGAGACAAGAGAGAGGAGAGGGGAAGGTGACGGCCATGCTGAGAGAGAGAGACAAGAGAGAGGAGAGGGGAAGGTGCCGGCCATGCTGAGAGAGAGAGACAAGAGAGAGGAGAGGGGAAGGTGCCGGCCATGCTGAGAGAGAGAGACAAGAGAGAGGAGAGGGGAAGGTGCCGGCCATGCTGAGAGAGAGAGAGACAAGAGAGAGGAGAGGGGAAGGTGCCAGCCATGCTGAGAGAGAGAGAGACAAGAGAGAGGAGAGGGGAAGGTGCCAGCCATGCTGAGAGAGAGAGAGACAAGAGAGAGGAGAGGAGAAGGTGCCAGCCATGCTGAGAGAGAGAGACAAGAGAGAGGAGAGGGGAAGGTGCCAGCCATGCTGAGAGAGAGAGAGACAAGAGAGAGGAGAGGGGAAGGTGACGGCCATGCTGAGAGAGAGAGAGACAAGAGAGAGGAGAGGGGAAGGTGCCGGCCGTGCTGAGAGAGAGAGAGACTAGAGAGAGGAGAGGGGAAGGTGCCAGCCATGCTGAGAGAGAGAGACAAGAGAGAGGAGAGGGGAAGGTGACGGCCATGCTGAGAGAGAGAGACAAGAGAGAGGAGAGGGGAAGGTGCCGGCCATGCTGAGAGAGAGAGACAAGAGAGAGGAGAGGGGAAGGTGCCGGCCATGCTGAGAGAGAGAGAGACAAGAGAGAGGAGAGGGGAAGGTGCCAGCCATGCTGAGAGAGAGAGAGACAAGAGAGAGGAGAGGGGAAGGTGCCGGCCATGCTGAGAGAGAGAGAGAGACAAGAGAGAGGAGAGGGGAAGGTGCCGGCCATGCTGAGAGAGAGAGAGAGACAAGAGAGAGGAGAGGGGAAGGTGCCGGCCATGCTGAGAGAGAGAGACAAGAGAGAGGAGAGGGGAAGGTGCCAGCCATGCTGAGAGAGAGAGAGACAAGAGAGAGGAGAGGAGAAGGTGCCAGCCATGCTGAGAGAGAGAGACAAGAGAGAGGAGAGGGGAAGGTGCCAGCCATGCTGAGAGAGAGAGAGACAAGAGAGAGGAGAGGGGAAGGTGCCAGCCATGCTGAGAGAGAGAGAGACAAGAGAGAGGAGAGGGGAAGGTGACGGCGATGCCGAGAGAGAGAGAGACAAGAGAGAGGAGAGGAGAAGGTGCCAGCCATGCTGAGAGAGAGAGACAAGAGAGAGGAGAGGGGAAGGTGACGGCCATGCTGAGAGAGAGAGAGACAAGAGAGAGGAGAGGAGAAGGTGCTGGCCATGCTGAGAGAGAGAGAGACAAGAGAGAGGAGAGGGGAAGGTGCCAGCCATGCTGAGAGAGAGAGAGACAAGAGAGAGGAGAGGGGAAGGTGCCAGCCATGCTGAGAGAGAGAGAGACAAGAGAGAGGAGAGGGGAAGGTGCTGGCCATGCCGAGAGAGAGAGAGACAAGAGAGAGGAGAGGGGAAGGTGACGGCCATGCCGAGAGAGAGAGACAAGAGAGAGGAGAGGGGAAGGTGCCAGCCATGCTGAGAGAGAGAGAGACAAGAGAGAGGAGAGGGGAAGGTGCCGGCCATGCTGAGAGAGAGAGACAAGAGAGAGGAGAGGGGAAGGTGCCGGCCATGCTGAGAGAGAGAGACAAGAGAGAGGAGAGGGGAAGGTGCTGGCCATGCTGAGAGAGAGAGACAAGAGAGAGGAGAGGGGAAGGTGCCGGCCATGCTGAGAGAGAGAGACAAGAGAGAGGAGAGGGGAAGGTGCCGGCCATGCTGAGAGAGAGAGAGAGACAAGAGAGAGGAGAGGGGAAGGTGCCAGCCATGCTGAGAGAGAGAGAGACAAGAGAGAGGAGAGGGGAAGGTGCCGGCCATGCTGAGAGAGAGAGAGAGACAAGAGAGAGGAGAGGGGAAGGTGCCGGCCATGCTGAGAGAGAGAGAGAGACAAGAGAGAGGAGAGGGGAAGGTGCCGGCCATGCTGAGAGAGAGAGACAAGAGAGAGGAGAGGGGAAGGTGCCGGCCATGCTGAGAGAGACAAGAGAGAGGAGAGGGGAAGGTGCCGGCCATGCTGAGAGAGAGAGACAAGAGAGAGGAGAGGGGAAGGTGCCGGCCATGCTGAGAGAGAGACACAAGAGAGAGGAGAGGGGAAGGTGCCGGCCATGCTGAGAGAGAGAGAGACAAGAGAGAGGAGAGGGGAAGGTGCCAGCCATGCTGAGAGAGAGAGACAAGAGAGAGGAGAGGAGAAGGTGCCAGCCATGCTGAGAGAGAGAGAGACAAGAGAGAGGAGAGGGGAAGGTGCCAGCCATGCTGAGAGAGAGAGAGACAAGAGAGAGGAGAGGAGAAGGTGCCAGCCATGCTGAGAGAGAGAGACAAGAGAGAGGAGAGGGGAAGGTGCCAGCCATGCTGAGAGAGAGAGAGACAAGAGAGAGGAGAGGGGAAGGTGACGGCCATGCTGAGAGAGAGAGAGACAAGAGAGAGGAGAGGGGAAGGTGCCGGCCATGCTGAGAGAGAGAGAGACAAGAGAGAGGAGAGGGGAAGGTGCCAGCCATGCTGAGAGAGAGAGAGACAAGAGAGAGGAGAGGAGAAGGTGCCAGCCATGCTGAGAGAGAGAGACAAGAGAGAGGAGAGGGGAAGGTGCCAGCCATGCTGAGAGAGAGAGAGACAAGAGAGAGGAGAGGGGAAGGTGACGGCCATGCTGAGAGAGAGAGAGACAAGAGAGAGGAGAGGGGAAGGTGCCGGCCGTGCTGAGAGAGAGAGAGACTAGAGAGAGGAGAGGGGAAGGTGCCAGCCATGCTGAGAGAGAGAGACAAGAGAGAGGAGAGGGGAAGGTGACGGCCATGCTGAGAGAGAGAGACAAGAGAGAGGAGAGGGGAAGGTGCCGGCCATGCTGAGAGAGAGAGACAAGAGAGAGGAGAGGGGAAGGTGCCGGCCATGCTGAGAGAGAGAGAGAGACAAGAGAGAGGAGAGGGGAAGGTGCCAGCCATGCTGAGAGAGAGAGAGACAAGAGAGAGGAGAGGGGAAGGTGCCGGCCATGCTGAGAGAGAGAGAGAGACAAGAGAGAGGAGAGGGGAAGGTGCCGGCCATGCTGAGAGAGAGAGAGACAAGAGAGAGGAGAGGGGAAGGTGCCGGCCATGCTGAGAGAGAGAGACAAGAGAGAGGAGAGGGGAAGGTGCCAGCCATGCTGAGAGAGAGAGAGACAAGAGAGAGGAGAGGAGAAGGTGCCAGCCATGCTGAGAGAGAGAGACAAGAGAGAGGAGAGGGGAAGGTGCCAGCCATGCTGAGAGAGAGAGAGACAAGAGAGAGGAGAGGGGAAGGTGCCAGCCATGCTGAGAGAGAGAGAGACAAGAGAGAGGAGAGGGGAAGGTGACGGCGATGCCGAGAGAGAGAGAGACAAGAGAGAGGAGAGGAGAAGGTGCCAGCCATGCTGAGAGAGAGAGACAAGAGAGAGGAGAGGGGAAGGTGACGGCCATGCTGAGAGAGAGAGAGACAAGAGAGAGGAGAGGAGAAGGTGCTGGCCATGCTGAGAGAGAGAGAGACAAGAGAGAGGAGAGGGGAAGGTGCCAGCCATGCTGAGAGAGAGAGAGACAAGAGAGAGGAGAGGGGAAGGTGCCAGCCATGCTGAGAGAGAGAGAGACAAGAGAGAGGAGAGGGGAAGGTGCTGGCCATGCCGAGAGAGAGAGACAAGAGAGAGGAGAGGGGAAGGTGACGGCCATGCCGAGAGAGAGAGACAAGAGAGAGGAGAGGGGAAGGTGCCAGCCATGCTGAGAGAGAGAGAGACAAGAGAGAGGAGAGGGGAAGGTGCCGGCCATGCTGAGAGAGAGAGACAAGAGAGAGGAGAGGGGAAGGTGCCGGCCATGCTGAGAGAGAGAGACAAGAGAGAGGAGAGGGGAAGGTGCTGGCCATGCTGAGAGAGAGAGACAAGAGAGAGGAGAGGGGAAGGTGCCGGCCATGCTGAGAGAGAGAGACAAGAGAGAGGAGAGGGGAAGGTGCCGGCCATGCTGAGAGAGAGAGAGAGACAAGAGAGAGGAGAGGGGAAGGTGCCAGCCATGCTGAGAGAGAGAGAGACAAGAGAGAGGAGAGGGGAAGGTGCCGGCCATGCTGAGAGAGAGAGAGAGACAAGAGAGAGGAGAGGGGAAGGTGCCGGCCATGCTGAGAGAGAGAGAGAGACAAGAGAGAGGAGAGGGGAAGGTGCCGGCCATGCTGAGAGAGAGAGACAAGAGAGAGGAGAGGGGAAGGTGCCAGCCATGCTGAGAGAGAGAGACAAGAGAGAGGAGAGGGGAAGGTGCCAGCCATGCTGAGAGAGAGAGAGACAAGAGAGAGGAGAGGGGAAGGTGCCAGCCATGCTGAGAGAGAGAGACAAGAGAGAGGAGAGGGGAAGGTGCCAGCCATGCCGAGAGAGAGAGACAAGAGAGAGGAGAGGGGAAGGTGACGGCCATGCCGAGAGAGAGAGACAAGAGAGAGGAGAGGGGAAGGTGCCAGCCATGCTGAGAGAGAGAGAGACAAGAGAGAGGAGAGGAGAAGGTGCCGGCCATGCTGAGAGAGAGAGACAAGAGAGAGGAGAGGAGAGGGGAAGGTGCCGGCCATGCTGAGAGAGAGAGACAAGAGAGAGGAGAGGGGAAGGTGCCGGCCATGCTGAGAGAGAGAGAGACAAGAGAGAGGAGAGGGGAAGGTGCCGGCCATGCTGAGAGAGAGAGACAAGAGAGAGGAGAGGGGAAGGTGCCGGCCATGCTGAGAGAGAGAGAGACAAGAGAGAGGAGAGGGGAAGGTGCCAGCCATGCTGAGAGAGAGAGACAAGAGAGAGGAGAGGAGAAGGTGCCAGCCATGCTGAGAGAGAGAGAGACAAGAGAGAGGAGAGGGGAAGGTGCCAGCCATGCTGAGAGAGAGAGACAAGAGAGAGGAGAGGAGAAGGTGCCAGCCATGCTGAGAGAGAGAGAGACAAGAGAGAGGAGAGGGGAAGGTGCCAGCCATGCTGAGAGAGAGAGAGAGAGACAAGAGAGAGGAGAGGGGAAGGTGCCAGCCATGCTGAGAGAGAGAGAGAGACAAGAGAGAGGAGAGGAGAAGGTGCCAGCCATGCTCAGAGAGAGAGAGACAAGAGAGAGGAGAGGGGAAGGTGCCAGCCATGCTGAGAGAGAGAGACAAGAGAGAGGAGAGGGGAAGGTGACGGCCATGCTGAGAGAGAGAGAGACAAGAGAGAGGAGAGGGGAAGGTGACGGCCATGCTGAGAGAGAGAGAGACAAGAGAGAGGAGAGGGGAAGGTGCCGGCCGTGCTGAGAGAGAGAGAGACTAGAGAGAGGAGAGGGGAAGGTGCCAGCCATGCTGAGAGAGAGAGACAAGAGAGAGGAGAGGGGAAGGTGCCGGCCATGCTGAGAGAGAGAGAAGAGAGAGGAGAGGGGAAGGTGCCAGCCATGCTGAGAGAGAGAGAGACAAGAGAGAGGAGAGGGGAAGGTGCCAGCCATGCTGAGAGAGAGAGAGACAAGAGAGAGGAGAGGGGAAGGTGACGGCCATGCTGAGAGAGAGAGAGACAAGAGAGAGGAGAGGGGAAGGTGACGGCCATGCTGAGAGAGACAAGAGAGAGGAGAGGGGAAGGTGCCGGCCGTGCTGAGAGAGAGAGAGACTAGAGAGAGGAGAGGGGAAGGTGCCAGCCATGCTGAGAGAGAGAGAGACAAGAGAGAGGAGAGGGGAAGGTGCCAGCCATGCCGACAGAGAGAGAGAGAAGAGAGAGGAGAGGGGAAGGCGCCAGCCATGCCGGGAGAGAGAGTCAAGAGAGAGGAGAGGGGAAGGCGCCAGCCATGCCGACAGAGAGAGACAAGAGAGAGGAGAGGGGGGAAAGGAGGTGGGAGGGGAAAGAAGTGGAAGAATAATGACTTCTGCAGAGCAGTGAACCATTTCTCCTCTGGTGGCATCAGCTTCCACAGAAACCCACTCTGGCAGAATGAAGGCAAGAGAAGAGAAGCCGGGAATAGCTGTGTGTGTAGGTTCTGGTGTGTGCCAGGCAGCCCAACCTTTCCTCGTCTAGTCTATCAGTCAGGAGTTCCACAGTGGGTGTCTTCTCACCTGTTACAGAGCAGAGTGTCTTCTGGGTGGGTGTCTTCTCACCTGTTACAGAGCAGAGTGTCTTCTGGGTGGGTGTCTTCTCACCTGTTACAGAGCAGAGTGTCTTCTGGGTGGGTGTCTTCTCACCTGTTACAGAGCAGAGTGTCTTCTGGGTGGGTGTCTTCTCACCTGTTACAGAGCAGAGTGTCTTCTGGGTGGGTGTCTTCTCACCTGTTACAGAGCAGAGTGTCTTCTGGGTGGGTGTCTTCTCACCTGTTACAGAGCAGAGTGTCTTCTGGGTGGGTGTCTTCTCACCTGTTACAGAGCAGAGTGTCTTCTGGGTGGGTGTCTTCTCACCTGTTACAGAGCAGAGTGTCTTCTGGGTGGGTGTCTTCTCACCTGTTACAGAGCAGAGTGTCTTCTGGGTGGGTGTCTTCTCACCTGTTACAGAGCAGAGTGTCTTCTGGGTGGGTGTCTTC
>NC_092105.1:3615014-3697514 GCF_045679555.1 Salvelinus alpinus | reverse complement strand
ATCACTGGTAAGAACAGCCTATTATATTATATCCAAGCTCTATGGCTGTCAAATCACTGGTAAGAACAGCCTATTATATTATATCCAAGCTCTATGGCTGTCAAATCACTGGTAAGAACAGCCTATTATATTATATCCAAGCTCTATGGCTGTCAGATCACTGGTAAGAACAGCCTATTATATTATATCCAAGCTCTATGGCTGTCAGATCACTGGTAAGAACAGCCTATTATATTATATCCAAGCTCTATGGCTGTCAGATCACTGGTAAGAACAGCCTATTATATTATATCCAAGCTATATGGCTGTCAGATCACTGGTAAGAACAGCCTATTATATTATATCCAAGCTGTAAGACTGTCAGATCACTGGTAAGTCCCAACTAAGGATAGACTCTATTTTACCCATGTTTTCTTCTTCACCCTCTATGACGAACTCCAGGATGGTAATGCTAAAACGTGTTGTACATTTTTAATGAAGCTTTTCACATTCCCTCCTGGTTGAAATACGTCTCTGTGTGGTCCAGCTCCCTGGGACTGAAATACCAGCCCGCTTGGAAGAAATACCAGCCCGCTCAGAAGAAATACCAGCCCGCTCAGAAGAAATACCAGCCCGCTCAGAATAAATACCAGCCCGCGCGGAAGAAATACAAGCCCGATCAGAAGAATACAATCCCGATCATAAGAAATACAAGCCCGATCAGAAGAATACAAGCCCGATCAGAAGAAATACCAGCCCGCGTGGAAGAAATACCAGCCCGATCAGAGACGCACAAGATTTTCTAGAGTTTTCCACCTTAGTTAACACTATCAAAGCTTCCTTCTTCTGTGGGAATTGTCATCGAATCAACATAATATTAGCCACTTTTCAATGCAACATACCAAAACCAAACTAACTGTGCAAGACTTAAGTATGCAAAACTATGCAAGAGATTTTGTTTTAGGCATCGGCGAAGGATTCCATTGCATTGACAGGCACGAGCGGTCACGGGTAGAGGCTCTTGTTTTGGGTTCAAAGCGATATTTAGCCAATTGTGCACATTTGTTCGTATCCTTTGCTATTTAGTGACTTTTTACACCAGTTATAGCTAATTTCAGGTCAACATAGTGATCGTCTCCTACAAGAGCACAAAACGTTGCTATACTACGCCATCTTTGAAAAGCCAGGTAAAGATGATTATATTTATGTCTTCAAGGTGCAGTGTTGTATTTTGAGGCTATGAATATGTTAAGTTTACACTGCCTTCAGAAATTATTCAAACCCCTTCCATTATTCAACATTTGGTTGTGTTACAGCCTGAATTCATCATGGATTATATAATACCATTTCTCTACACACAAACCCCATAGAGAAAACCTGTTTTTAGAAATGTTTGCAAATGTATTGAAAATTGAATATCTCATACCTCATTTACTTAAGTATTCACATTCCGGAGTCAACACTTTGTAGAAGAACCGTTCACGGCTTCCCAGTTGACGCCAATTGGCGAAGCCGTCTAAGGCACTTTATCTCAGTGCTTGAGGCATCACTACAGATCCGGTTCGATCTCAGGCTGTGTCACAGCCGGCTGTGACCTGGGGTCCCATGGTGTCCCAACCATTTTCAGGTCTTGCCATAGATTTTCAAGTAGATATAAGTCAAAACTGTAACTCGGCCCTTCAGGAACATTCACTTTCTTCTTGGTAAGCAACTCCAGTGTATATTTGGCCTTTTGTTTTAGGGTATTGTCCTGCTGAAAGGTCGTAACCAGGTTATCCTCTAGGATTTTACCTGTTATTTATTTATTTTTTATTTCCCCTTCATTTAACCAGGTAGGCCAGTAGAGAACAAGTTCTCATTTACAACTGTGACCTGGCCAAGATAAAGCAAAGCAGTGCGACACAAACAACAACAAAAACAAGAGTTACAACTGGGATAAACAAATGTACAGTCAATAACACAATAGAAACATCTATGTACAGTGTGTGCAAATGTAGTAAGATTAGGGAGGTAAGGCAATAAATAGGCCAAAATCATTACAATTTAGCATTAAAGTTAGTGAGGGAGATATGAGTCTCCAGCTTCACTGATTTTTGCAATTTGTTCCAGTCATTGGCAGAAGAGAACTGGAAGGAAAGGCGGCCAAAAGAGATCTTGGCTTTGGGGGTAACCAGTGAGATATACCTGCTGGAGCGCGTGCTACAGGTGGGTGTTGCTATGGTGATCAGTGAGCTGAGATAAGGTGGGGCTTTACCTAGCAGAGACTTATAGATGACCTGGAGCCAGTGGGTCTGGCAATGAGTATGTAGCGAGTGCCAGCCGACGAGAGCATACAGGTCGCAGTGGTGGGTGGTGTAAGGGGCTTTGGTGACAAAACGGATGTGATAGACAACATACAATTTGCTGAGTAGAGTGTTGGAGACTATTTTGTAAATGACATCGCTGAAGTCAAAGATCGGTAGGATAGTCAGTTTTACGAGGGTATGTTTGGCAGCATGAGTGAAGGATTCTTTGTTGTCAGACAGGAAGCCGATTTTAGATTTAATTTTGGATTGGAGATGCTTAATGTGAGTCTGGAAGGAGAGTTTACAGTCTAACCAGACACCTAGGTATTTGTAGTTGTCCACATATTATAAGTCAGAACCGTCCAGAGTAGTGATGCTGGACGGGCAGGCAGGTGTGGGCAGCGATTGGTTGAAGAGCATGCATTTAGTTTTACTTGCATTTAAGAGCAGTTGGAGGCCACAGAAGGAGAGTTGTATGGCATTGAAGCTCGTCTGGAGGTTAGTTAACACAGTGTCCAAAGAAGGACCAGATGTATACAGAATGGTGTCGTCTGCGTAGAGGTGGATCAGAGAATCACCAGCAGCGAGAGCGACATCATTAATGTCGCTCCAACAGAGAAAAGAGTTGGCCCAAGAATTGAACCCTGTGGCACCCCCATAGAGACTGCCAGAGGTCCGGACAACAGGCCCTCCGATTTGACACACTGAACTCTGTCTGAGAAGTAATTGGTGAACCAGGCGAGGCAGTCATTTGAGAAATCAAGGCTGTTGAGTCTGCCGATAAGAATGTGGTGATTGACAGAGTCGAAAGCCTTGGCCAGGTCGATGAATACGGCTGCACAGTAATGTCTCTTATCGATGGCGGTTATGATGTCGTTTAGGACCTTGAGCGTGGCTGAGGTGCACCCATGACCAGCTCGGAAACCAGAATGCATAGCAGAGAAGGTACGGTGGGATTTGAAATGGTCGGTGATCTGTTTGTTAACCTCTCTGGGATATGTGGGACGGTAGCGTCCCACCTGGCCAACAACCAGTGAAAATGCAGAGCGCCAAATTCAAATAAATTACTATAAAAAATGTACTTTCATGAAATCACACATTCAATATACCAAATTAAAGCTACACTTGTTGTGAATCCAGCCAACGTGTCAGATTTCGAAAATGCTTTACGGTGAAAGTAAACGATGCTATTATCTGAGGATAGCACCCCAGCAACCAAACACAGACCATCATATTTCAACCCTCCCGGCGTGACACAAAACGCAGAAATAAAGATATAATTCATGCCTTACCTTTGACGAGCTTCTTCTGTTGGCACTCCAATATGTCCCATAAACATCACAAATGGTCCTCAATTAATTCCGTCGATATACAGTATATCCAAAATGTCCCTTTATTTGGCGCGTTTGATCCAGAAAAACACCGGTTCCAACTTGCACAACGTAACTACAAAATATCTCAAAAGTTACCTGTAAGCTTTGTCCAAACTTTTCAAACTACTTTTGTAATACAACTTTAGGTATTTTTCTACGTAAATAATCGATAAGATTGAAGACGGGATGATTTGTGTTCAATACCGGAGGAGCACAATGTGTAGCATGCTTTCTGGTCACGCGCCTCTAACAAACAGTACACTTCACTGGAGCCTCATTCTGAACATGGCTACTTCTTCATTTCTCAAAGGAAAAAACGCAACCAAATTCTATAGACTGTTGACATCCAGTGGAAGCGATAGGAACTGCAGGAAGGTCCCTTATAAATCTGGATTCCCAATGAAACTCCATTGAAAAGAGAGTGACCTAAAAAAAAAAAAAAGTAAAAAAAAAAAAAAATCTGAATGGTTTGTCCTCAGGGTTTTGCTTGCTACATAAGTTATGTTATAGTCACAGACATGATTCAACCAGTTTTAGAAACTTCAGAGTGTTTTCTATCCAATACTAATAATACTATGCATATATTAGCATCTGGGACTGAGTAGGAGGCAGTTTACTCTGGGCACGCTTTTCATCCAAACGTGAAAATGCTGCCCCCTATCCACAAGAAGTTAATTAACTTGGCTTTCGAAGACCTTAGAAAGGCAGGGTAGGATGGATATAGATCGGTGGCATTATGCTATTTGCACATTTTTACTCCTGAACTTATTTAGGTCTAATACATTTTTTTAAATGATTTTTTAACATTTTCTTTGAACAAAATTCCATTTGACTATGTGGGGTATTGTGTGTAGATTAATTTAATACATTTTTAATTCAGGCTGTAACAACAAAGTGTGGAAAATGTACATTCTGAAAGCACTGTAGCCAATAGGCAGAGGGTAGCATACATTTGATTCTCTATAATAATAATAATGCTTTGGGAATAATGATGAATCTTGTATTGTAATGTGGTTTCTTGCGCCAAAAAGAAAACAACACAATAACATTTTCAGACACCTAGTTGTTTGAAGGACAAGTGGATAGACAAGTTAATGTCAAGCCCTGCATGTTTTTTCAAAAAGAATGTAGGCCTTCATTGGCTGCTACTGTAGGCTGAATGATAGAACAGCTACTTCCATGTTGAAATATTGTGGGATTCAATTTCTCCATTTGTTTTTGATGGTAGGCCACTCTGGTAGGCTTACATTATGATCAAATAGCCACAGTAGTCTACTTGGCCACTGTTAAAACTGTAACTTAAAGCAGGTACAGCCTCAGTGTTCACAGTAAAACTGTAACTTAAAGCGGGTACAGCCTCAGTGTTCACAGTAACTTAAAGCGGGTACAGCCTCAGTATTCACAGTAAAACTGTAACTTAAAGCGGGTACAGCCTCAGTGTTCACAGTAACTTAAAGCGGGTACAGCCTCAGTGTTCACAATAACTTAAAGCGGGTACAGCCTCAGTGTTCACAGTAAACCTGTAACTTAAAGCAGGTACAGCCTCAGTGTTCACAGTAAACCTGTAACTTAAAGCGGGTACAGCCTCAGTGTTCACAGTAACTTAAAGCGGGTACAGCCTCAGTGTTCACAGTAAACCTGTAACTTAAAGCGGGTACAGCCTCTGTGTTCACAGTAACTTAAAGCGGGTACAGCCTCAGTGTTCACAGTAAACCTGTAACTTAAAGCGGGTACAGCCTCAGTGTTCACAGTAAAACTGTAACTTATAGTGGGTACAGCCTCAGTGTTCACAGTAAAACTGTAACTTAAAGCAGGTACAGCCTCAGTGTTCACAGTAAAACTGTAACTTAAAGCAAGTACAGCCTCAGTGTTCACAGTAAAACTGTAACTTAAAGTGGCTACAGCCTCAGTGTTCACAGTAAAACTGTAACTTAAAGCAGGTACAGCCTCAGTGTTCACAGTAAAACTGTAACTTAAAGCAGGTACAGCCTCAGTGTTCACAGTAAAACTGTAACTTAAAGCGGGTACAGCCTCAGTGTTCACAGTAAAACTGTAACTTATAGCAGGTACAGCCTCAGTGTTCACAGTAAAACTGTAACTTAAAGCGGGTACAGCCTCAGTGTTCACAGTAAAACTGTAACTTAAAGCGGGTACAGCCTCAGTGTTCACAGTAACTTAAAGCGGGTACAGCCTCAGTGTTCACAGTAACTTAAAGCGGGTACAGCCTCAGTGTTCACAGTAAACCTGTAACTTAAAGCAGGTACAGCCTCAGTGTTCACAGTAAACCTGTAACTTAAAGCGGGTACAGCCTCAGTGTTCACAGTAACTTAAAGCGGGTACAGCCTCAGTGTTCACAGTAAACCTGTAACTTAAAGCAGGTACAGCCTCAGTGTTCACAGTAAACCTGTAACTTAAAGCGGGTACAGCCTCAGTGTTCACAGTAACTTAAAGCGGGTACAGCCTCAGTGTTCACAGTAAACCTGTAACTTAAAGCGGGTACAGCCTCTGTGTTCACAGTAACTTAAAGCGGGTACAGCCTCAGTGTTCACAGTAAACCTGTAACTTAAAGCGGGTACAGCCTCAGTGTTCACAGTAAAACTGTAACTTAAAGCAGGTACAGCCTCAGTGTTCACAGTAAAACTGTAACTTAAAGCAAGTACAGCCTCAGTGTTCACAGTAAAACTGTAACTTAAAGTGACTACAGCCTCAGTGTTCACAGTAAAACTGTAACTTAAAGCAGGTACAGCCTCAGTGTTCACAGTAAAACTGTAACTTAAAGCAGGTACAGCCTCAGTGTTCACAGTAAAACTGTAACTTAAAGCGGGTACAGCCTCAGTGTTCACAGTAAAACTGTAACTTATAGCAGGTACAGCCTCAGTGTTCACAGTAAAACTGTAACTTAAAGCGGGTACAGCCTCAGTGTTCACAGTAACTTAAAGCGGGTACAGCCTCAGTGTTCACAGTAAACCTGTAACTTAAAGTGGGTACAGCCTCAGTGTTCACAGTAACTTAAAGCGGGTACAGCCTCAGTGTTCACAGTAAACCTGTAACTTAAAGCGGGTACAGCCTCAGTGTTCACAGTAAAACTGTAACTTAAAGCGGGTACAGCCTCAGTGTTCACAGTAAAACTGTAACTTAAAGCGGGTACAGCCTCAGTGTTCACAGTAAAACTGTAACTTAAAGCAGGTACAGCCTCAGTGTTCACAGTAAAACTGTAACTTAAAGCGGGTACAGCCTCAGTGTTCACAGTAAAACTGTAACTTATAGCAGGTACAGCCTCAGTGTTCACAGTAAAACTGTAACTTAAAGCGGGTACAGCCTCAGTGTTCACAGTAAAACTGTAACTTAAAGCGGGTACAGCCTCAGTGTTCACAGTAACTTAAAGTGGGTACAGCCTCAGTGTTCACAGTAACTTAAAGCGGGTACAGCCTCAGTGTTCACAGTAAACCTGTAACTTAAAGCAGGTACAGCCTCAGTGTTCACAGTAAACCTGTAACTTAAAGCGGGTACAGCCTCAGTGTTCACAGTAACTTAAAGCGGGTACAGCCTCAGTGTTCACAGTAAACCTGTAACTTAAAGCGGGTACAGCCTCTGTGTTCACAGTAACTTAAAGCGGGTACAGCCTCAGTGTTCACAGTAAACCTGTAACTTAAAGCAGGTACAGCCTCAGTGTTCACAGTAAAACTGTAACTTAAAGCAAGTACAGCCTCAGTGTTCACAGTAAAACTGTAACTTAAAGTGACTACAGCCTCAGTGTTCACAGTAAAACTGTAACTTAAAGCAGGTACAGCCTCAGTGTTCACAGTAAAACTGTAACTTAAAGCAGGTACAGCCTCAGTGTTCACAGTAAAACTGTAACTTAAAGCGGGTACAGCCTCAGTGTTCACAGTAAAACTGTAACTTATAGCAGGTACAGCCTCAGTGTTCACAGTAAAACTGTAACTTAAAGTGGGTACAGCCTCAGTGTTCACAGTAAAACTGTAACTTATAGTGGGTACAGCCTCAGTGTTCACAGTAAAACTGTAACTTAAAGCGGGTACAGCCTCAGTGTTCACAGTAACTTAAAGCGGGTACAGCCTCAGTATTCACAGTAAAACTGTAACTTAAAGCGGGTACAGCCTCAGTGTTCACAGTAACTTAAAGCGGGTACAGCCTCAGTGTTCACAATAACTTAAAGCGGGTACAGCCTCAGTGTTCACAGTAAACCTGTAACTTAAAGCAGGTACAGCCTCAGTGTTCACAGTAAACCTGTAACTTAAAGCGGGTACAGCCTCAGTGTTCACAGTAACTTAAAGCGGGTACAGCCTCAGTGTTCACAGTAAACCTGTAACTTAAAGCGGGTACAGCCTCTGTGTTCACAGTAACTTAAAGCGGGTACAGCCTCAGTGTTCACAGTAAACCTGTAACTTAAAGCGGGTACAGCCTCAGTGTTCACAGTAAAACTGTAACTTATAGTGGGTACAGCCTCAGTGTTCACAGTAAAACTGTAACTTAAAGCAGGTACAGCCTCAGTGTTCACAGTAAAACTGTAACTTAAAGCAAGTACAGCCTCAGTGTTCACAGTAAAACTGTAACTTAAAGTGGCTACAGCCTCAGTGTTCACAGTAAAACTGTAACTTATAGCAGGTACAGCCTCAGTGTTCACAGTAAAACTGTAACTTAAAGCGGGTACAGCCTCAGTGTTCACAGTAAAACTGTAACTTAAAGCGGGTACAGCCTCAGTGTTCACAGTAACTTAAAGCGGGTACAGCCTCAGTGTTCACAGTAACTTAAAGCGGGTACAGCCTCAGTGTTCACAGTAAACCTGTAACTTAAAGCGGGTACAGCTTCAGTGTTCACATTAACTTAAAGCGGGTACAGCCTCAGTGTTCACAGTAAACCTGTAACTTAAAGCAGGTACAGCCTCAGTGTTCACAGTAAACCTGTAACTTAAAGCGGGTACAGCCTCAGTGTTCACAGTAACTTAAAGCGGGTACAGCCTCAGTGTTCACAGTAAACCTGTAACTTAAAGCGGGTACAGCCTCTGTGTTCACAGTAACTTAAAGCGGGTACAGCCTCAGTGTTCACAGTAAACCTGTAACTTAAAGCGGGTACAGCCTCAGTGTTCACAGTAAAACTGTAACTTAAAGCAGGTACAGCCTCAGTGTTCACAGT
Source organism: Salvelinus alpinus (assembly GCF_045679555.1). NCBI lineage: Eukaryota > Metazoa > Chordata > Actinopteri > Salmoniformes > Salmonidae > Salvelinus > Salvelinus alpinus. The sequence continues at coordinate 3,688,723 of NC_092105.1, read as the reverse complement.
AAAACTGTAACTTAAAGCAAGTACAGCCTCAGTGTTCACAGTAAAACTGTAACTTAAAGTGACTACAGCCTCAGTGTTCACAGTAAAACTGTAACTTAAAGCAGGTACAGCCTCAGTGTTCACAGTAAAACTGTAACTTAAAGCAGGTACAGCCTCAGTGTTCACAGTAAAACTGTAACTTAAAGCGGGTACAGCCTCAGTGTTCACAGTAAAACTGTAACTTATAGCAGGTACAGCCTCAGTGTTCACAGTAAAACTGTAACTTAAAGTGGGTACAGCCTCAGTGTTCACAGTAAAACTGTAACTTATAGTGGGTACAGCCTCAGTGTTCACAGTAAAACTGTAACTTAAAGCGGGTACAGGCTCAGTGTTCACAGTAACTTAAAGCAGGTACAGCCTCAGTGTTCACAGTAAAACTGTAACTTATAGTGGGTACAGCCTCAGTGTTCACAGTAAAACTGTACCTTAAAGCGGGTACAGCCTCAGTGTTCACAGTAAAACTGTAACTTAAAGCGGGTACAGCCTCAGTGTTCACAGTAAAACTGTAACTTAAAGCGGGTACAGCCTCAGTGTTCACAGTAAAACTGTAACTTATAGTGGGTACAGCCTCAGTGTTCAAAGTAAAACTGTAACTTAAAGCGGGTACAGCCTCAGTGTTCCCAGTAAAACTGTAACTTAAAGTGGGTACAGCCTCAGTGTTCACAGTAAAACTGTAACTTAAAGCGGGTACAGCCTCAGTGTTCACAGTAAAACTGTAACTTAAAGCGGGTACAGCCTCAGTGTTCACAGTAACTTAAAGCGGGTACAGCCTCAGTGTTCACAGTAACTTAAAGCGGGTACAGCCTCAGTGTTCACAGTAAACCTGTAACTTAAAGCAGGTACAGCCTCAGTGTTCACAGTAAACCTGTAACTTAAAGCGGGTACAGCCTCAGTGTTCACAGTAACTTAAAGCGGGTACAGCCTCAGTGTTCACAGTAAACCTGTAACTTAAAGCGGGTACAGCCTCTGTGTTCACAGTAACTTAAAGCGGGTACAGCCTCAGTGTTCACAGTAAACCTGTAACTTAAAGCGGGTACAGCCTCAGTGTTCACAGTAAAACTGTAACTTAAAGCAGGTACAGCCTCAGTGTTCACAGTAAAACTGTAACTTAAAGCAAGTACAGCCTCAGTGTTCACAGTAAAACTGTAACTTAAAGTGACTACAGCCTCAGTGTTCACAGTAAAACTGTAACTTAAAGCAGGTACAGCCTCAGTGTTCACAGTAAAACTGTAACTTAAAGCAGGTACAGCCTCAGTGTTCACAGTAAAACTGTAACTTAAAGCGGGTACAGCCTCAGTGTTCACAGTAAAACTGTAACTTATAGCAGGTACAGCCTCAGTGTTCACAGTAAAACTGTAACTTAAAGTGGGTACAGCCTCAGTGTTCACAGTAAAACTGTAACGTATAGTGGGTACAGCTTCAGTGTTCACAGTAAAACTGTAACTTAAAGCGGGTACAGGCTCAGTGTTCACAGTAACTTAAAGCAGGTACAGCCTCAGTGTTCACAGTAAAACTGTAACTTATAGTGGGTACAGCCTCAGTGTTCACAGTAAAACTGTACCTTAAAGCGGGTACAGCCTCAGTGTTCACAGTAAAACTGTAACTTAAAGCGGGTACAGCCTCAGTGTTCACAGTAAAACTGTAACTTAAAGCGGGTACAGCCTCAGTGTTCACAGTAAAACTGTAACTTATAGTGGGTACAGCCTCAGTGTTCAAAGTAAAACTGTAACTTAAAGCGGGTACAGCCTCAGTGTTCCCAGTAAAACTGTAACTTAAAGTGGGTACAGCCTCAGTGTTCACAGTAAAACTGTAATTTAAAGCGGGTACAGCCTCAGTGTTCACAGTAAAACTGTAACTTAAAGCGGGTACAGCCTCAGTGTTCACAGTAACTTAAAGCGGGTACAGCCTCAGTGTTCACAGTAACTTAAAGCGGGTACAGCCTCAGTGTTCACAGTAAACCTGTAACTTAAAGCGGGTACAGCCTCAGTGTTCACAGTAACTTAAAGCAGGTACAGCCTCAGTGTTCACAGTAAAACTGTAACTTAAAGCGGGTACAGCCTCAGTGTTCACAGTAACTTAAAGCGGGTACAGCCTCAGTGTTCACAGTAACTTAAAGCGGGTACAGCCTCAGTGTTCACAGTAAACCTGTAACTTAAAGCAGGTACAGCCTCAGTGTTCACAGTAAACCTGTAACTTAAAGCGGGTACAGCCTCAGTGTTCACATTAACTTAAAGCGGGTACAGCCTCAGTGTTCACAGTAAACCTGTAACTTAAAGTGGGTACAGCCTCAGTGTTCACAGTAACTTAAAGCGGGTACAGCCTCAGTGTTCACAGTAAACCTGTAACTTAAAGCGGGTACAGCCTCAGTGTTCACAGTAAAACTGTAACTTAAAGCGGGTACAGCCTCAGTGTTCACAGTAAAACTGTAACTTAAAGCGGGTACAGCCTCAGTGTTCACAGTAAAACTGTAACTTAAAGCAGGTACAGCCTCAGTGTTCACAGTAAAACTGTAACTTAAAGCGGGTACAGCCTCAGTGTTCATAGTAAAACTGTAACTTATAGCAGGTACAGCCTCAGTGTTCACAGTAAAACTGTAACTTAAAGCGGGTACAGCCTCAGTGTTCACAGTAAAACTGTAACTTAAAGCGGGTACAGCCTCAGTGTTCACAGTAACTTAAAGTGGGTACAGCCTCAGTGTTCACAGTAACTTAAAGCGGGTACAGCCTCAGTGTTCACAGTAAACCTGTAACTTAAAGCAGGTACAGCCTCAGTGTTCACAGTAAACCTGTAACTTAAAGCGGGTACAGCCTCAGTGTTCACAGTAACTTAAAGCGGGTACAGCCTCAGTGTTCACAGTAAACCTGTAACTTAAAGCGGGTACAGCCTCTGTGTTCACAGTAACTTAAAGCGGGTACAGCCTCAGTGTTCACAGTAAACCTGTAACTTAAAGCGGGTACAGCCTCAGTGTTCACAGTAAAACTGTAACTTAAAGCAGGTACAGCCTCAGTGTTCACAGTAAAACTGTAACTTAAAGCAAGTACAGCCTCAGTGTTCACAGTAAAACTGTAACTTAAAGTGACTACAGCCTCAGTGTTCACAGTAAAACTGTAACTTAAAGCAGGTACAGCCTCAGTGTTCACAGTAAAACTGTAACTTAAAGCAGGTACAGCCTCAGTGTTCACAGTAAAACTGTAACTTAAAGCGGGTACAGCCTCAGTGTTCACAGTAAAACTGTAACTTATAGCAGGTACAGCCTCAGTGTTCACAGTAAAACTGTAACTTAAAGTGGGTACAGCCTCAGTGTTCACAGTAAAACTGTAACTTATAGTGGGTACAGCCTCAGTGTTCACAGTAAAACTGTAACTTAAAGCGGGTACAGGCTCAGTGTTCACAGTAACTTAAAGCAGGTACAGCCTCAGTGTTCACAGTAAAACTGTAACTTATAGTGGGTACAGCCTCAGTGTTCACAGTAAAACTGTACCTTAAAGCGGGTACAGCCTCAGTGTTCACAGTAAAACTGTAACTTAAAGCGGGTACAGCCTCAGTGTTCACAGTAAAACTGTAACTTAAAGCGGGTACAGCCTCAGTGTTCACAGTAAAACTGTAACTTATAGTGGGTACAGCCTCAGTGTTCAAAGTAAAACTGTAACTTAAAGCGGGTACAGCCTCAGTGTTCCCAGTAAAACTGTAACTTAAAGTGGGTACAGCCTCAGTGTTCACAGTAAAACTGTAACTTAAAGCGGGTACAGCCTCAGTGTTCACAGTAAAACTGTAACTTAAAGCGGGTAAAGCCTCAGTGTTCACAGTAACTTAAAGCGGGTACAGCCTCAGTGTTCACAGTAAAACTGTAACTTAAAGCGGGTACAGCCTCAGTGTTCACAGTAACTTAAAGCGGGTACAGCCTCAGTGTTCACAGTAACTTAAAGCGGGTACAGCCTCAGTGTTCACAGTAAACCTGTAACTTAAAGCAGGTACAGCCTCAGTGTTCACAGTAAACCTGTAACTTAAAGCGGGTACAGCCTCAGTGTTCACAGTAACTTAAAGCGGGTACAGCCTCAGTGTTCACAGTAAACCTGTAACTTAAAGTGGGTACAGCCTCAGTGTTCACAGTAACTTAAAGTGGGTACAGCCTCAGTGTTCACAGTAAACCTGTAACTTAAAGCGGGTACAGCCTCAGTGTTCACAGTAAAACTGTAACTTATAGTGGGTACAGCCTCAGTGTTCACAGTAAAACTGTAACTTAAAGCGGGTACAGCCTCAGTGTTCACAGTAACTTAAAGCAGGTACAGCCTCAGTGTTCACAGTAAAACTGTAACTTAAAGCGGGTACAGCCTCAGTGTTCACAGTAAAACTGTAACTTAAAGCGGGTACAGCCTCAGTGTTCACAGTAAAACTGTAACTTATAGTGGGTACAGCCTCAGTGTTCACAGTAAAACTGTAACTTAAAGCGGGTACAGCCTCAGTGTTCCCAGTAAAACTGTAACTTAAAGTGGGTACAGCCTCAGTGTTCACAGTAAAACTGTAACTTATAGTGGGTACAGCCTCAGTGTTCACAGTAAAACTGTAACTTATAGTGGGTACAGCCTCAGTGTTCACAGTAAACGCATGCTGGAATTTTCACAGAATTCAAGTTTGCGCTCAGCAGACATTTATTTTTTTAGAGGGAACATTGCCACTATTCCTGAGTCAGATCGAATCTGTCCGTTTGACTCCTACTATCTCCCCATCCCACTATTTCCCACTATCTCCCCCTCCCACTACCTGGTTCGATGCCGGGCTGTATCAAAACCAGCTGTGATCGGGAGTCCGATAAGGCGGCCTCCGGGTTAGGGGAGGGTTTAGCCTGAGTAGGCCGTCATTCTAAAATAAGAATTTGTTTTTAACTGACTTGCCTAGTTAAATAAAGTTTAAATAAATAAAATAACACTTTCTCTGCAATAAAACGCTAAAGGAATGTTCCGGTTGAATGTGACCCTTTGAATCTTAGTTTGATCACAGCCACATCTAAAGACATCTAAAGACAGTCTATTGGCTTTTGTAACCGCCTGACAGAGAGACAAAGACCAGACATGTAATGTGTGTGATTCCATCCAGCCCGTCGCCAGTCGTCTCCTGTCTGTCCCCGTCTGTTTTCTGTCCACGCCTGTCTCCACCTCTCAGCGCCGTATCATCAGAGCTGTGGCGCTAAAGAGCTAGCTAGCTGTAATTACATGTGTCTATTTATAGTGCTTAGCGGGGGGTGTAATTCCGTTTGTTTCCCCCCCCACACATCACATGAAAGGAGATGGGCTGTTTTAGCTGCTGTCAGCCCCACCATCTCACACACACACACACACACACACACACACCATCAAACTCCATCATCATTCTATTAGCCTGCTATCTGCTGCCATTTTTATTCGACACTGAGAAGGACAGATGTGCTTTTAGTGAATAAAGCTCTCTCCGGCTTGACACAAATGGCACAAACACGATGCTGGTGTCTATATTAGATATTAGTGTCCCTGGGCCTGCCTGGCTGGCTGCACTCCGAGCGAAATGAGACAGTGGCCAACCCCTCTGTCTCTCTCTCTTTTGGTCTCTCATTTTCTCGTTCTCTCTTTCTCTGTCTCTCTCTCTCTGTCTCTCTCTCTTTCTGTCTCTCTCTCTATCTCTCTCTCTGTCTGTCTCTCTATCTTTCTGTCTCTCTCTTTCCGTCTCTCTCTCTCTCTCTCTCTCCGTCTCTCTCTCTCTCTCTCTCTCTCTCTCCATCTCTCTCTGTCCCTCTTTCTATCTGTCTCTCTCTCTCTCAATTTCAATTTATTTCAATTTTGTGCTTTATTGGCATGGGAAACATATGTTATCATTGCCAAAGCAAGTGAAATAGATAATAAAGAAAAGTGAAATAAACAATAAAAATGAACAGTAAACATTACACTCACAGAAGTTCCAAAAGAATAAAGACATTTCAAATGTCATATTATGTCTATATAGTGTTGTAATGATGTGCAAATGGTTAAAGTTTAAAATGGAAAATAAATAATCATAAATATGGGTTGTATTTACAATGGTGTTTGTTATTGACTGGTTGACCTTTACTTGTGGCAACAGGTCACAAATCTTGCTGCTGTGATGGCACACTGTGGTATTTCACCCAGTAGATATGTGAGTTTATCAAAATTGGGTTTGTTTAAAAAAAAAATGTGGATCTGTATAATCTGATGGAAATATGTGTCTCTAATATGGTCATACATTGGGCAGGAGGTTAGGAAGTGCAGCTCAGTTTCCACCTCATTTTGTGGGCAGTGTGCACATAGCCTGTCTTCTCTTGAGAGCCAGGTCTGCCTATGGCGGCCTTTCTCAATAGCAAGGCTATGCTCACTGAGTCTGTACATAGTCAAAGCTTTCCTTAAGTTTGGGTCAGTCACAGTGGTCAGGTATTCTGCCACTGTGTACTCTCTGTTTAGGGCCGCTAACAAAAACTGCCCCCCCCCCTCTCTGTGGCCGATGTGAGTAAAACATTTAAACGTGTTAACCTTCGCAAGTCTGCTGGCCCAGACGGCATCCCTAGCCACAGAGCATGCGCAGACCAGCTGGCTGGTGTGTTAACGGACATATTCAATCAATCCTATCCCAGTCTGCTGTTCCCACATGCTTCAAGATGACAACTATTTTTCACGTACCCAAGAAGGCAAACTGAACTAAACTTTAAGAGACTAGTCAAGGATCATATCACCTCCACCTTACCTGCCACCCTAGACCCACTTCAGTTTGCATACCGCTCCAACAGATCCACAGACGATGCAATCGCCATCACACTGCACATTGCCCTATCCCATCTGGACAAGAGGAATACCTACGTCAGAATGCTGTTCATTTACTACAGCTCAGCATTTAACACCATAGTACCCTCCAAGCTCATCATTAAGCTCTGGGCCCTGGGCCTGAACCCCGCCCTGTGCAATTGGGTCCTGGACTTTCTGACGGGTCGCCCCCGGGTGGTGAAGGTAGGAAACAACATCTCCACTCCGCTGATCCTCAACACTGGGGCCCCACAAAGGTGCGTTCTCAGCCCTCTCCTGTACTCCCTGTTCACCCATGACTGCGTTCCCATGCACACCTCCAACTCAATCATCAAGTTTGCAGACGTCACAACAGTGGTAGGCTTGATTACCAACAACTACGAGACGGCCTACAGAGAGGAGGTGAGGGACCTCGGAGTGTGGTGTCAGGAAAATAACCACTCACTCAACGTCAACAAAACAAAGGAGATGATCGTGGACTTCAGGAAACAGCAGAGGGAGCACCCCCCTATCCACATAGAGGACAGCAGTGGAGAAAGTGGAAAGTTTTAAGTTTTAAGTACACATCACAGACAAACTGAAATGGTCCACCCACACAGACAGTGTGGAGAAGAAGGCCCAACTACCTCAGGAGGCTGAAGAAATTTGGCACCCAAAACCCTGACAAACTTTTACAGATGCACAATCGAGAGCATCCTGTCGGGCTGTATCACCGCCTGGTACGGCAACTGCTCCGCACACAACCGCAGGGCTCTCCAAAGGGTAGTGAGGTCTGCACAACGCATCACCGGGGGCAAACTACCTGCCCTCCAGGACACCTGCACCACCTGATGTCACAGGAAGGCCAAAAAGATCATCAAGGACAACAACCACCCGAGCCACTGCCTGTTCACCCCGTTATCATCCAGAAGGCGAGGTCAGTACAGGTGCATCAAAGCTGGGACCGAGAGACTGAAAAAAAGCTTCTATCTCAAGGCCATCAGACTGTTAAACAGCCATCACTAACACAGAGAGGCTGCTGCCTACACTGAGACCCAATCACTGGACACTTTAATAAATGGATCACTAGCCACTTTATACAATGCCACTTTAAAAACGTTTACATATCTGCTAACCATGTGACAAATAAAAAAGAATTTGACTTGAATAGCATTCTAGTTTTTTGTTAAGTAATTATCTTTTTGTTTTGTCATGATTTGATTGGGTCTAATTGGGTTGCTGTCCTGGGGCTCTGTGGGGTCTGTTTGTGTTGGTGAACAGAGCCCCAGGACCAGCTTGCTTAGCGGATATCGGCCTAATTCTGCTCTGCATTATTTGGTGTATTACGTTCTACACAGAGGATATTTTTGCAAAATTCTGCATGCAGAGTCTCAATTTCTTGTTTGTCCCATTTAGTGAATTATTGGTTGGTGAGCGGATCCCAGACATCACAACCATAAAGGGCAATGGGTTTTCTCTCTCTCTCTCTCTCTCTCTCTCTCTCTCTCTCTCTCTCTCTCTCTCTCTCTCTCTCTCTCTCTCTCTCTCTCTCTCTCTCTCTCTCTCTCTCTCTCTCTCTCTCTCTCTCTCTCTCTCTCTCTCTCTCTCTCTCTCTCTCTCTCCTTCTCTCTCTGTCTCTCTCTCTCTGTCTCTCCCAGACTCCTCCTCTATGTCTTGCTCTGCTTTCTCCATCCCTCCATGTCTGGCATATATAGCTTTTCCATATCTCTTTTTAATTTTCACACTTGTGCGAGGAAGGGAAAAGCTCTTTGTTCACCCAGCATTAGTACAGAGCGCTGTGGGAGTGTGTGGGATCTGATCTGCTCTCTCTCTCTCTCTTTTAGGTAAAGGGCAGTTATTTTCCATCTCCCAGTGTTTCTGTTCCTCTGGTCTGTTCTCTACCTAGCTAGTATCCTGCAGTCAAAATGTCTCCCTCTGTTCTCTACCTAGCTAGTATCCCGCAGTCAAAATGTCTCCCACTAACTTCTCTTAAAGATCCACACACACACAGATAATAGTAATAGAGTCATTTGGACGTGCCACAAAATGTCACCTTGTCCCCTATGTAGGGCACTAATTCTGACCGTAGCCCTATGAGCCCTGGTGGAAAGAAGTGCACACGGCAAAGGGTACCATTTGAGACCTAGACAAAGAGCGGCTTGTGTTAGTTGTTTCATTATTTACTGTTGTAGTCGACTGCTGAGACATAACTACATGAAACATTGATTTCACTAGCCTTGAAATGTCCTTGTCGATCTTCCTCAATGTTCAATCAGCTCCCTCTCTTGTCTTTCTCTCTCCAACCCGTTCCTCGTTTCTGTTCCCTCCCCTCTCTACCCCCCCTTAACCTCCTCTCCAAGTACAAAATATACTGCCAGTGTTGCCCTAGCTGTCCATATAATATCAACTAAGTTGTCTGACTTTGTGTTTAAAAAAAAAATATATATATTCTCGGTCATGTGTGTATTGCTGTACTCAAATGGCTGAGCAAACTCTATGGGCCGGTTTCCCGATTTAAGTCTGGACTAACACATTGGATATTCTCCGTTGTCCAGGACTTAATCTGAGTCCGGGAAACTGACCCTGATTGTATTTTCAAAATACAATTCTCCCTTCTCTCCAGACGCTCCATGTTCTGAGATGCAGGGGATGCTCTCCGGCCTGTTGCCCGACTCCCAGATCACAGCGTCCTCCATGAGGGATATCCACGGCTCCATGGGGACAGCCAGGCTGGTGGCCAGCCGGTCGGGATGGTTCCCCAGCCCAACACAGCCTCTGGCCGGGGAGGAGTGGCTGCAGGTAGACAACGTGACCTTTTTCACACTGGCCAAGAAAAACTGTTTGTCTGTGTCTCAAAAAAAAAGAAGGCTATTTCATAAATAATGCACACAGGTGAGGCTACAGGTGAGGTTTTTAAATCATGTTTGAAAACTTCATATCATATCAAATAAAATTATATTTTTTGTATTTGTATTTGTCACCCGAAATGCTTTACTTACAAGCCCCTTAAATCAACAATACAGTTTTAAGAAAAATACGTGTTAAGTAAAAAATAGATAAGTAAAAAAAAATAAGAAATTAAAGTAACAAGTAATTAAAGAACAGCAGTAAAATAACAATAGCGAGACTATATACAGGGTGTTACGGTACAGAGTCAATGTGGAGGCTATATACAGGGGGTACCGGTACAGAGTCAATGTGGAGTCTATATACAGGGGGTACCGGTACAGAGTCAATGTGCAGGCTATATACAGGGGGTACCGGTACAGAGTCAATGTGGAGGCTATATACAGGGGGTACCGGTCCAGAGTCAATGTGGAGGCTATATACAGGGGGTACCAGTACAGAGTCAATGTGGAGGCTATATACAGGGGGTACCGGTACAGAGTCAATGTGCGGGGGTACCGGTTAATCTTTTGAGTTAAGCCTTTAATTTGATTGTTATTTCCTTGTATTGCCTTCTGTCAGTTTATCTCTGTCACTGTAAAGTGTGTTTGCGATTTTGCCATACCAGGCGGTGATACAGTCTGACAGGATGCTCTCGATTGTGCATCGGTCAAAGTTTGTCAGGGTTTTGGGTGCCAAAATTTGAAATGCACCTTTGATACCGTCGATGGGATTTGTTTTGATCCAGGTGGACTTGGGGGTCCCCAAGACGGTACGCGGCGTCATCACCCAGGGAGTGAGGACAGTAGAGGGGAGTACCTCCGCTGAGAACAGGGCCTTCGTCAGGAAGTACCGCGTGTCTCACAGCCTGACGGGCAAGGACTGGACGTTTATACTGGACAGCAAGACCAACCATCCTAAGGTATGGGTGGCTAGCACACAACACACACACACCATACACACACACACACACACACAGACACACACACAACACGTACACACACACACACACACACACACACACACACACACACACACACACACACACACACACACACACACACACACACACACACACACACCACACAACACACAACACACACAAACACAATTTTCTCATTTATGGGTATTTTTCCTTTACATCCAAATAGTACAGTATTCCCTATTTAGTGCACTAGTTTTGACTACTTTTCAATAGAAGTGCACTGTATAGTGAATAATGTAGTATTTGGGAGTCCCCCCAGGGAGTCAGCCGTCCTCCTGCGTCTTTCAGTTTGGAAATAATTCCATTAGAGCGACTCTGATAACATTTCAGTTTAATCTTTTACACTTTGTGTGTTAATTAAAAATGTCTCTGTTCTGCCACCAACTCCACTCCAGGCAGTTTAGAGAAATTCACACACACACACACACAAACACACAGACACACACGCACACACACAGACAGTCACACAACCACAGTCACACACACACACAGACACACACACACACACACACACACACACACACACACACACACACACACACACACACACACACACACACACACACACACACACACACACACACACACACACACACACACACACACACACACACAGCCACACACACACAGACACACACACACACACACAGACACACACATACACACACACACACACACACACACACACACACACACACACACACACACACACACACACACACACACACACACACACACACACACCCACACACATACACACACACACACACACACACACACACACACACACACACACACACACACACACACACACACACACACACACACACACACACACACACACACACCCAGACACACACACACACACACACACACACACACACACACACACACACACACACACACACACACACACACACACACCCAGACACACACACACACACACACACACACACACACACACACACACACACACACACACACACACACACACACACCCAGACACACACACACACACACACACACACACACACACACACACACACACACACACACACACACACACACACACACACACACACACACACACACACACACACCCACACACACACACACACACACACACACACACACACACACACACACACACACACACACCCAGACACACACACACACACACACACACACACACACACACACACACACACACACACACACACACACACACACACACACACACACACACACACACACACACACACACACACACACACACACACTGCTCCTCCTAAGCTCTCTTGCTGTTAAACCTTCTCTTCTCATTAGGTTTCCATGCAGTTGGCGACAGATTTTCATTAAGTATTCTATATATATACGCATTTTCCCACCGCTGGTGTGTATTCATCAAACTGACTTATTGTGGAAAAAACACGTGATGACATAGAGCACGTGATGACATAGGGCACGTGATGACATAGAGCACGTGATGACATAGAGCACGTGATGACATAGGGCACGTGATGACATAGAGCACGTGATGACATAGGGCACGTGATGACATAGAGCACGTGATGACATAGAGCACGTGATGACATAGGGCACACGATGACATAGGGCACGCGATGACATAGAGCACGTGATGACATAGAGCACGTGATGACATAGGGCACGTGATGACATAGAGCATGTGATGACATAGAGCACATGATGACATAGGGCACGTGATGACATAGGGCACGTGATGACATAGAGCACGTGATGACATAGGGAACAAAAAATTTACTTTTTCTCTTAAGTTTTCTTGTATAAAATAAAAATCTAAAGTTCAATGTGTTTCCATCTCTAGTGATGTCACTGTTGAATGATACGAGATTATATTACTAGAATATTACTATGGAGAATACTACTATGGAGAATATTACTACGGATAATACTACTATGGAGAATATTACTATGGAGAATACTACTATGGAGAATATTACTATGGAGAATACTACTATGGAGAATACTACTATGGAGAATATTACTACGGATAATACTACTATGGAGAATATTACTATGGAGAATACTACTATGGAGAATATTACTATGGAGAATACTACTATGGAGAATATTACTACGGATAATAATACTATGGAGAATAATACTATGGAGAATACTACTATGGAGAATAATACTATGGAGAATACTACTATGGAGAATAATACTATGGAGAATACTACTATGGAGAATAATACTATGGAGAATACTACTATGGAGAATAATACTATGGAGAATATTACTATGGAGAATAATACTATGGAGAATATTACTATGGAGAATACTACTATGGAGAATAATACTATGGAGAATAACACTATGGAGAATAATACTATGGAGAATACTACTATGGAGAATACTACTATGGAGAATAATACTATGGAGAATATTACTATGGAGAATACTACTATGGAGAATACTACTATGGAGAATACTACTATGGAGAATAATACTATGGAGAATAATACTATGGAGAATATTACTATGGAGAATACTACTATGGAGAATACTACTATGGAGAATACTACTATGGAGAATATTACTATGGAGAATACTACTATGGAGAATACTACTATGGAGAATACTACTATGGAGAATACTACTATGGAGAATACTACTATGGAGAATACTACTATGGAGAATAATACTATGGAGAATATTACTATGGAGAATATTACTATGGAGGATAATACTATGGATAATATTACTATGGATAATATTACTATGGAGAATAATACTATGGAGAATACTACTATGGAGAATATTACTATGGAGAATAATACTATGGAGAATACTACTATGGAGAATAATACTACGGATAAAAATACTATGGAGAATAATACTATGAAGAATACTACTAAGGAGAATATTACTATGGAGAATACTACTATGGAGAATATTACTATGGAGAATAATACTATGGAGAATACTACTAAGGAGAATACTACTATGGAGAATACTACTATGGAGAATAATACTATGGAGAATATTACTATGGAGAATAATACTATGGGGAATATTACTATGGAGAATAATACTATGGAGAATATTACTATGGAGAATATTACTATGGTTAATACTACTATGGAGAATAATACTATAGAGAATTTTACCATGTCGAACGAACAAATTATTTATCTGGATTTATAAAATTGTACAGAAACGTCCTGTTTCTATCACAGCTGTCGTGAGTTTTTTTTATACGGTATGACTTTACTGTGGATGGAAACGTGGTCAGTGTCTCTGCTACAGATGTATAACATCTCTCTTCTCTTCTCATTGTCTCTGCTACAGATGTATAACATCTCTCTTCTCTTCTCAGTGTCCCTGGTACAGATTTATACATCTCTCTTCTCTTCTCAGTGTCTCTGCTACAGATGTATAACATCTCTCTTCTCTTCTCAGTGTCCCTGGTACAGATTTATACATCTCTCTTCTCTTCTCAGTGTCTCTGCTACAGATGTATAACATCTCTCTTCTCTTCTCAGTGTCCCTGGTACAGATTTATACATCTCTCTTCTCTTCTCAGTGTCTCTGCTACAGATGTATAACATCTCTCTTCTCTTCTCAGTGTCCCTGGTACAGATTTATACATCTCTCTTCTCTTCTCAGTGTCTCTGCTACAGATGTATAACATCTCTCTTCTCTTCTCATTGTCTCTGCTACAGATCTTCGAGGGAAACACACACTACGACACTCCAGAGATCCGGCGGTTTGAGGAGATACCGGCTCAGTTCATCAGGATCTACCCAGAGAGGTGGTCTCCTGCTGGGATAGGGATGAGGCTGGAGGTGCTGGGATGTGAACTGCCGGGTAAGAAGATGTTCCTCTCCCCCCCCCATCTCTCCACGCACACATGACATCACTACTATGCAATGCTTGGTCATCTATCTACCATCGGTGCAAACAAAAAGTTGTGCCAAAATTACTGTAAGATAACATTACTGTAAGATAACATTACTTTAAGATAACACTAGTGGAAGATAACACTACTGAATGATTACACATGACTCATATAGGTAGTTGAATGATAACCACTCTGTTTCCTACTATAGACAGTGGGCTGACTAGTGATTGATATCTGTTTCCTACTATAGACAGTGGGCTGACTAGTGATTGATAACTCTGGGTCCTACTATAGACAGTGGGCTGACTAGTGATTGATAACTGTTTCCTACTATAGACAGTGGGCTGACTAGTGATTGATATCTGTTTCCTACTATAGACAGTGGGCTGACTACTGATTGATAACTCTGTTTCCTACTATAGACAGTGGGCTGACTAGTGATTGATAACTGTTTCCTACTATAGACAGTGGGCTGACTAGTGATTGATAACTGTTTCCTACTATAGACAGTGGGCTGACTAGTGATTGATATCTGTTTCCTACTATAGACAGTGGGCTGACTACTGATTGATAACTCTGTTTCCTACTATAGACAGTGGGCTGACTAGTGATTGATAACTGTTTCCTACTATAGACAGTGGGCTGACTAGTGATTGATAACTGTTTCCTACTATAGACAGTGGGCTGACTAGTGATTGATAACTGTTTCCTACTATAGACAGTGGGCTGACTAGTGATTGATAACTGTTTCCTACTATAGACAGTGGGCTGACTAGTGATTGATATCTGTTTCCTACTATAGACAGTGGGCTGACTAGTGATTGATAACTGTTTCCTACTATAGACAGTGGGCTGACTAGTGATTGATATCTGTTTCCTACTATAGACAGTGGGCTGACTAGTGATTGATAACTGTTTCCTACTATAGACAGTGGGCTGACTAGTGATTGATAACTCTGTTTCCTCCTATAGACAGTGGGCTGACTAGTGATTGATAACTGTTTCCTACTATAGACAGTGGGCTGACTAGTGATTGATATCTGTTTCCTACTATAGACAGTGGGCTGACTAGTGATTGATAACTGTTTCCTACTATAGACAGTGGGCTGACTAGTGATTGATATCTGTTTCCTACTATAGACAGTGGGCTGACTAGTGATTGATATCTGTTTCCTACTATAGACAGTGGGCTGACTAGTGATTGATATCTGTTTCCTACTATAGACAGTGGGCCGACTAGTGATTGATATCTGTTTCCTACTATAGACAGTGGGCTGACTAGTGATTGATATCTGTTTCCTACTATAGACAGTGGGCTGACTAGTGATTGATAACTGTTTCCTACTATAGACAGTGGGCTGACTAGTGATTGATAACTCTGTTTCCTACTATAGACAGTGGGCTGACTAGTGATTGATAACCACTCTGTTTCCTACTATAGACAGTGGGCTGACTAGTGATTGATAACTGTTTCCTACTATAGACAGTGGGCTGACTAGTGATTGATATCTGTTTCCTACTATAGACAGTGGGCTGACTAGTGATTGATAACTGTTTCCTACTATAGACAGTGGGCTGACTAGTGATTGATATCTGTTTCCTACTATAGACAGTGGGCTGACTAGTGATTGATATCTGTTTCCTACTATAGACAGTGGGCTGACTAGTGATTGATAACTGTTTCCTACTATAGACAGTGGGCTGACTAGTGATTGATATCTGTTTCCTACTATAGACAGTGGGCTGACTAGTGATTGATAACTGTTTCCTACTATAGACAGTGGGCTGACTAGTGATTGATACACTGTTTCCTACTATAGACAGTGGGCTGACTAGTGATTGATAACTGTTTCCTACTATAGACAGTGGGCTGACTAGTGATTGATATCTGTTTCCTACTATAGACAGTGGGCTGACTAGTGATTGATAACTGTTTCCTACTATAGACAGTGGGCTGACTAGTGATTGATAACGGTTTCCTACTATAGACAGTGGGCTGACTAGTGATTGATAACTCTGTTTCCTACTATAGACAGTGGGCTGACTAGTGATTGATAACCACTCTGTTTCCTACTATAGACAGTGGGCTGACTAGTGATTGATATCTGTTTCCTACTATAGACAGTGGGCTGACTAGTGATTGATAACCTCTCTAATTCCTACTATAGACAGTGGGCTGACTAGTGATTGATATCTGTTTCCTACTATAGACAGTGGGCTGACTAGTGATTGATAACCACTCTGTTTCCTACTATAGACAGTGGGCTGACTAGTGATTGATATCTGTTTCCTACTATAGACAGTGGGCTGACTAGTGATTGATAACTGTTTCCTCCTATAGACAGTGGGCTGACTAGTGATTGATATCTGTTTCCTACTATAGACAGTGGGCTGACTAGTGATTGATATCTGTTTCCTACTATAGACAGTGGGCTGACTAGTGATTGATAACTCTGGGTCCTACTATAGACAGTGGGCTGACTAGTGATTGATAACTGTTTCCTACTATAGACAGTGGGCTGACTAGTGATTGATAACGGTTTCCTACTATAGACAGTGGGCTGACTAGTGATTGATAACTGTTTCCTACTATAGACAGTGGGCTGACTAGTGATTGATAACTCTGTTTCCTCCTATAGACAGTGGGCTGACTAGTGATTGATAACTGTTTCCTACTATAGACAGTGGGCTGACTAGTGATTGATAACGGTTTCCTACTATAGACAGTGGGCTGACTAGTGATTGATAACTGTTTCCTACTATAGACAGTGGGCTGACTAGTGATTGATAACTCTGTTTCCTCCTATAGACAGTGGGCTGACTAGTGATTGATATCTGTTTCCTACTATAGACAGTGGGCTGACTAGTGATTGATATCTGTTTCCTACTATAGACAGTGGGCTGACTAGTGATTGATAACTGTTTCCTACTATAGACAGTGGGCTGACTAGTGATTGATAACGGTTTCCTACTATAGACAGTGGGCTGACTAGTGATTGATAACTCTGTTTCCTACTATAGACAGTGGGCTGACTAGTGATTGATAACCACTCTGTTTCCTACTATAGACAGTGGGCTGACTAGTGATTGATATCTGTTTCCTACTATAGACAGTGGGCTGACTAGTGATTGATAACCTCTCTGTTTCCTACTATAGACAGTGGGCTGACTAGTGATTGATAACTGTTTCCTACTATAGACAGTGGGCTGACTAGTGATTGATAACCACTCTGTTTCTTACTATAGACAGTGGGCTGACTAGTGATTGATAACTGTTTCCTACTATAGACAGTGGGCTGACTAGTGATTGATAACCACTCTGTTTCCTACTATAGACAGTGGGCTGACTAGTGATTGATATCTGTTTCCTACTATAGACAGTGGGCTGACTAGTGATTGATAACTGTTTCCTCCTATAGACAGTGGGCTGACTAGTGATTGATATCTGTTTCCTACTATAGACAGTGGGCTGACTAGTGATTGATATCTGTTTCCTACTATAGACAGTGGGCTGACTAGTGATTGATAACTCTGGGTCCTACTATAGACAGTGGGCTGACTAGTGATTGATAACTGTTTCCTACTATAGACAGTGGGCTGACTAGTGATTGATATCTGTTTCCTACTATAGACAGTGGGCTGACTACTGATTGATAACTCTGTTTCCTACTATAGACAGTGGGCTGACTAGTGATTGATAACTGTTTCCTACTATAGACAGTGGGCTGACTAGTGATTGATAACTGTTTCCTACTATAGACAGTGGGCTGACTAGTGATTGATATCTGTTTCCTACTATAGACAGTGGGCTGACTAGTGATTGATAACTGTTTCCTACTATAGACAGTGGGCTGACTAGTGATTGATAACGGTTTCCTACTATAGACAGTGGGCTGACTAGTGATTGATAACTGTTTCCTACTATAGACAGTGGGCTGACTAGTGATTGATAACTCTGTTTCCTCCTATAGACAGTGGGCTGACTAGTGATTGATAACTGTTTCCTACTATAGACAGTGGGCTGACTAGTGATTGATATCTGTTTCCTACTATAGACAGTGGGCTGACTAGTGATTGATAACCACTCTGTTTCCTACTATAGACAGTGGGCTGACTAGTGATTGATAACTGTTTCCTACTATAGACAGTGGGCTGACTAGTGATTGATATCTGTTTCCTACTATAGACAGTGGGCTGACTAGTGATTGATAACTGTTTCCTACTATAGACAGTGGGCTGACTAGTGATTGATAACGGTTTCCTACTATAGACAGTGGGCTGACTAGTGATTGATAACTCTGTTTCCTACTATAGACAGTGGGCTGACTAGTGATTGATAACCACTCTGTTTCCTACTATAGACAGTGGGCTGACTAGTGATTGATATCTGTTTCCTACTATAGACAGTGGGCTGACTAGTGATTGATAACCACTCTGTTTCCTACTATAGACAGTGGGCTGACTAGTGATTGATATCTGTTTCCTACTATAGACAGTGGGCTGACTAGTGATTGATAACTGTTTCCTCCTATAGACAGTGGGCTGACTAGTGATTGATATCTGTTTCCTACTATAGACAGTGGGCTGACTAGTGATTGATATCTGTTTCCTACTATAGACAGTGGGCTGACTAGTGATTGATATCTGTTTCCTACTATAGACAGTGGGCTGACTAGTGATTGATATCTGTTTCCTACTATAGACAGTGGGCTGACTAGTGATTGATAACTGTTTCCTACTATAGACAGTGGGCTGACTAGTGATTGATAACTCTGTTTCCTACTATAGACAGTGGGCTGACTAGTGATTGATATCTGTTTCCTACTATAGACAGTGGGCTGACTAGTGATTGATATCTGTTTCCTACTATAGACAGTGGGCTGACTAGTGATTGATATCTGTTTCCTACTATAGACAGTGGGTTGACTAGTGATTGACATCTGTTTCCTACTATAGACAGTGGGCTGACTAGTGATTGATATCTGTTTCCTACTATAGACAGTGGGCTGACTAGTGATTGATAACCACTCTGTTTCCTACTATAGACAGTGGGCTGACTAGTGATTGATATCTGTTTCCTACTATAGACAGTGGGCTGACTAGTGATTGATAACCACTCTGTTTCCTACTATAGACAGTGGGCTGACTAGTGATTGATAACTGTTTCCTACTATAGACAGTGGGCTGACTAGTGATTGATATCTGTTTCAAACTATAGACAGTGGGCTGACTAGTGATTGATATCTGTTTCCTACTATAGACAGTGGGCTGACTAGTGATTGATAACCACTCTGTTTCCTACTATAGACAGTGGGCTGACTAGTGATTGATATCTGTTTCCTACTATAGACAGTGGGCTGACTAGTGATTGATATCTGTTTCCTACTATAGACAGTGGGCTGACTAGTGATTTATATCTGTTTCCTACTATAGACAGTGGGCTGACTAGTGATTGATATCTGTTTCCTACTATAGACAGTGGGCTGACTAGTGATTGATAACTGTTTCCTACTATAGACATTGGGCTGACTAGTGATTGATATCTGTTTCCTACTATAGACAGTGGGCTGACTAGTGATTGATATCTGTTTCCTACTATAGACAGTGGGCTGACTAGTGATTGATATCTGTTTCCTACTATAGACAGTGGGCTGACTAGTGATTGATATCTGTTTCCTCCTATAGACAGTGGGCTGACTAGTGATTGATATCTGTTTCCTACTATAGACAGTGGGCTGACTAGTGATTGATAACTGTTTCCTACTATAGACAGTGGGCTGACTAGTGATTGATATCTGTTTCCTACTATAGACAGTGGGCTGACTAGTGATTGATATCTGTTTCCTACTATAGGCCGTGGGCTGACTAGTGATTGATATCTGTTTCCTACTATAGACAGTGGGCTGACTAGTGATTGATATCTGTTTCCTACTATAGACAGTGGGCTGACTAGTGATTGATATCTGTTTCCTACTATAGACAGTGGGCTGACTAGTGATTGATATCTGTTTCCTACTATAGACAGTGGGCTGACTAGTGATTGATATCTCTGTCCTACTATAGACAGTGGGCTGACTAGTGATTGATATCTGTTTCCTACTATAGGCAGTGGGCTGACTAGTGATTGATATCTCTGTCCTACTATAGACAGTGGGCTGACTAGTGATTGATATCTGTTTCCTACTATAGGCAGTGGGCTGACTAGTGATTGATATCTGTTTCCTACTATAGACAGTGGGCTGACTAGTGATTGATATCTGTTTCCTACTATAGACAGTGGGCTGACTAGTGATTGATATCTCTGTCCTACTATAGACAGTGGGCTGACTAGTGATTGATATCTCTGTCCTACTATAGACAGTGGGCTGACTAGTGATTGATATCTGTTTCCTACTATAGACAGTGGGCTGACTAGTGATTGATATCTCTGTCCTACTATAGACAGTGGGCTGACTAGTGATTGATATCTGTTTCCTACTATAGGCAGTGGGCTGACTAGTGATTGATATCTGTTTCCTACTATAGACAGTGGGCTGACTAGTGATTGATATCTGTTTCCTACTATAGACAGTGCGCTGACTAGTGATTGATATCTGTTTTCTACTATAGACAGTGGGCTGACTAGTGATTGATATATGTTTCCTACTATAGACAGTGGGCTGACTAGTGATTGATATCTGTTTCCTACTATAGACAGTGGGCTGACTAGTGATTGATAACTGTTTCCTACTATAGACAGTGGGCTGACTAGTGATTGGTATCTCTGTCCTACTATAGACAGTGGGCTGACTAGTGATTGATATCTGTTTCCTACTATAGACAGTGGGCTGACTAGTGATTGATAACTGTTTCCTACTATAGACAGTGGGCTGACTAGTGATTGATAACCACTCTGTTTCCTACTATAGACAGTGGGCTGACTAGTGATTGATAACTGTTTCCTACTATAGACAGTGGGCTGACTAGTGATTGATAACTGTTTCCTACTATAGACAGTGGGCTGACTAGTGATTGATATCTGTTTCCTACTATAGACAGTGGGCTGACTAGTGATTGATAACTGTTTCCTACTATAGACAGTGGGCTGACTAGTGATTGATAACTGTTTCCTACTATAGACAGTGGGCTGACTAGTGATTGATAATTGTTTCCTACTATAGACAGTGGGCTGACTAGTGATTGATAACTGTTTCCTACTATAGACAGTGGGCTGACTAGTGATTGATATCTCTTTCCTACTATAGACAGTGGGTTGACTAGTGATTGATAACTGTTTCCTACTATAGACAGTGGGCTGACTAGTGATTGATATCTGTTTCCTACTATAGACAGTGGGCTGACTAGTGATTGATATCTGTTTCCTACTATAGACAGTGGGCTGACTAGTGATTGATAACTGTTTCCTACTATAGACAGTGGGCTGACTAGTGATTGATATCTGTTTCCTACTATAGACAGTGGGCTGACTAGTGATTGATAACCACTCTGTTTCCTACTATAGACAGTGGGCTGACTAGTGATTGATATCTGTTTCCTACTATAGACAGTGGGCTGACTAGTGATTGATATCTGTTTCCTACTATAGACAGTGGGCTGACTAGTGATTGATAACTGTTTCCTACTATAGACAGTGGGCTGACTAGTGATTGATAACTGTTTCCTACTATAGACAGTGGGCTGACTAGTGATTGATATCTGTTTCCTACTATAGACAGTGGGCTGACTAGTGATTGATATCTGTTTCCTACTATAGACAGTGGGCTGACTAGTGATTGATAACTGTTTCCTACTATAGACAGTGGGCTGACTAGTGATTGATAACTGTTTCCTACTATAGACAGTGGGCTGACTAGTGATTGGTATCTCTGTCCTACTATAGACAGTGGGCTGACTAGTGATTGATATCTGTTTCCTACTATAGACAGTGGGCTGACTAGTGATTGATAACTGTTTCCTACTATAGACAGTGGGCTGACTAGTGATTGATAACCACTCTGTTTCCTACTATAGACAGTGGGCTGACTAGTGATTGATAACTGTTTCCTACTATAGACAGTGGGCTGACTAGTGATTGATAACTGTTTCCTACTATAGACAGTGGGCTGACTAGTGATTGATATCTGTTTCCTACTATAGACAGTGGGCTGACTAGTGATTGATAACTGTTTCCTACTATAGACAGTGGGCTGACTAGTGATTGATAACTGTTTCCTACTATAGACAGTGGGCTGACTAGTGATTGATAATTGTTTCCTACTATAGACAGTGGGCTGACTAGTGATTGATAACTGTTTCCTACTATAGACAGTGGGCTGACTAGTGATTGATATCTCTTTCCTACTATAGACAGTGGGTTGACTAGTGATTGATAACTGTTTCCTACTATAGACAGTGGGCTGACTAGTGATTGATATCTGTTTCCTACTATAGACAGTGGGCTGACTAGTGATTGATATCTGTTTCCTACTATAGACAGTGGGCTGACTAGTGATTGATAACTGTTTCCTACTATAGACAGTGGGCTGACTAGTGATTGATATCTGTTTCCTACTATAGACAGTGGGCTGACTAGTGATTGATAACCACTCTGTTTCCTACTATAGACAGTGGGCTGACTAGTGATTGATATCTGTTTCCTACTATAGACAGTGGGCTGACTAGTGATTGATATCTGTTTCCTACTATAGACAGTGGGCTGACTAGTGATTGATAACTGTTTCCTACTATAGACAGTGGGCTGACTAGTGATTGATAACTGTTTCCTACTATAGACAGTGGGCTGACTAGTGATTGATATCTGTTTCCTACTATAGACAGTGGGCTGACTAGTGATTGATATCTGTTTCCTACTATAGACAGTGGGCTGACTAGTGATTGATAACTG
Organism: Salvelinus alpinus; assembly: GCF_045679555.1. Classification (NCBI taxonomy): domain Eukaryota; kingdom Metazoa; phylum Chordata; class Actinopteri; order Salmoniformes; family Salmonidae; genus Salvelinus; species Salvelinus alpinus. The sequence continues at coordinate 3,665,282 of NC_092105.1, read as the reverse complement.
TTTCCTACTATAGACAGTGGGCTGACTAGTGATTGATAACTGTTTCCTACTATAGACAGTGGGCTGACTAGTGATTGATATCTGTTTCCTACTATAGACAGTGGGCTGACTAGTGATTGATATCTGTTTCCTACTATATACAGTGGGCTGACTAGTGATTGATAACTGTTTCCTACTATAGACAGTGGGCTGACTAGTGATTGATAACTGTTTCCTACTATAGACAGTGGGCTGACTAGTGATTGATATCTGTTTCCTACTATAGACAGTGGGCTGACTAGTGATTGATAACCACTCTGTTTCCTACTATAGACAGTGGGCTGACTAGTGATTGATATCTGTTTCCTACTATAGACAGTGGGCTGACTAGTGATTGATATCTGTTTCCTACTATAGACAGTGGGCTGACTAGTGATTGATATCTGTTTCCTACTATAGACAGTGGGCTGACTAGTGATTGATAACTGTTTCCTACTATAGACAGTGGGCTGACTAGTGATTGATAACCACTCTGTTTCCTACTATAGACAGTGGGCTGACTAGTGATTGATATCTGTTTCCTACTATAGACAGTGGGCTGACTAGTGATTGATATCTGTTTCCTACTATAGACAGTGGGTTGACTAGTGATTGATATCTGTTTCCTACTATAGACAGTGGGCTGACTAGTGATTGATAACTGTTTCCTCCTATAGACAGTGGGTAGACTAGTGATTGATATCTGTTTCCTACTATAGACAGTGGGCTGACTAGTGATTGATAAAAGAAACACACCAGACAGTAACACCAGACAGTAACAACCCCCCAGACAGTAACACCAGACAGTAACAACACACCAGACAGTAACACCAGACAGTAACACCACACCAGACAGTAACACCACACCAGACAGTAACACCACACCAGACAGTAACACCAGACAGTAACACCAGACAGTAACACCACACCAGACAGTAACACCAGACAGTAACACCAGACAGTAACAACACACCAGACAGTAACACCAGACAGTAACACCAGACAGTAACACCACACCAGACAGTAACACCAGACAGTAACACCAGACAGTAACAACACACCAGACAGTAACACCAGACAGTAACACCAGACAGTAACACCAGACAGTAACACCAGACAGTAACACCACACCAGACAGTAACACCAGACAGTAACAACACACCAGACAGTAACACCACACCAGACAGTAACACCACACCAGATAGTAACACCAGACAGTAACACCAGACAGTAACACCAGACAGTGACACCAGACAGTAACACCAGACAGTAACACCACACCAGACAGTAACACCAGACAGTAACACCACGCCAGACAGTAACACCACACCAGACAGTAACACCAGACAGTAACACCAGACAGTAACAACACACCAGACAGTAACACCAGACAGTAACACCAGACAGTAACACCAGACAGTAACACCAGACAGTAACACCAGACAGTAACACCAGACAGTAACACCACACCAGACAGTAACACCAGACAGTAACACCACACCAGACAGTAACACCAGACAGTCACACCAGACAGTAACAACACACCAGACAGTAACACCAGACAGTAACACCACACCAGACAGTAACACCAGACAGTAACACCAGACAGTAACACCAGACAGTAACAACACACCAGACAGTAACACCAGACAGTAACACCAGACAGTAACACCACACCAGACAGTAACACACCAGACAGTAACAACAGACAGTAACAACACACCAGACAGTAACACCAGACAGTAACACCAGACAGTAACAACACACCAGACAGTAACACCAGACAGTAACACCACACCAGACAGTAACACCAGACAGTAACACCACACCAGACAGTAACACCACACCAGACAGTAACACCAGACAGTAACACCAGACAGTAACACCAGACAGTAACACCACACCAGACAGTAACACCAGACAGTAACACCAGACAGTAACACCAGACAGTAACACCAGACAGTAACACCAGACAGTAACACCAGACAGTAACAACACACCAGACAGTAACACCAGACAGTAACACCAGACAGTAACACCACACCAGACAGTAACACCAGACAGTAACACCAGACAGTAACACCACACCAGACAGTAACACCAGACATTAACACCAGACAGTAACACCACACCAGACAGTAACACCAGACAGTAACACCACACCAGACAGTAACACCAGACAGTAACACCAGACAGTAACACCACACCAGACAATAACACCAGACAATAACACCAGACAGTAACACCAGACAGTAACACCAGACAGTAACACCAGACAGTAACAACACACCAGACAGTAACGTCCCGGCAGTCTGTTAGTCTATAGGTATATTAGTCTATTAGTATATTAGTCTATTAGTCTATTAGTCTATAGGTATATTAGTCTATTAGTCTATTAGTCTATTAGTCTATAGGTATATTAGTCTATTAGTCTATAGGTATATTAGTATATTAGTCTATTAGTATATTAGTCTATTAGTCTATTAGTCTATTAGTCTATTAGTATATTAGTCTATTAGTCTATTAGTATAGTCTATTAGTATATTAGTATATAGGTATATTAGTCTATTAGTCTATTAGTATATTAGTCTATTAGTCTATTAGTATAGTCTATTAGTATATTAGTATATAGGTATATTAGTCTATTAGTCTATTAGTATATTAGTCTATTAGTCTATTAGTCTATTAGTCTATTAGTATATTCGCCTATTAGTCTATTCGTATATTAGTCTATTAGTCTATTAGTATATTAGTCTATAGGTATATTAGTTTATTAGTCTATTAGTCTGTAGGTATATTAGTCTATAGGTATATTAGTCTATTAGTCTATTAGTCTATTAGTATATTAGTATATTAGTCTATTAGTATATTAGTCTATTAGTCTATTAGTATATTAGTCTATTGGTATATTAGTCTATAGGTATATTAGTCTATTAGTCTATTAGTCTATTGGTATATTAGTCTATAGGTATATTAGTCTATAGGTATATTAGTCTATTAGTCTATTAGTATATTAGTCTATTAGTATATTAGTCTATTAGTATATTAGTCTATTAGTCTATTAGTCTATTAGTCTATTAGTCTATTAGTATATTAGTATATTAGTCTATTAGTATATTAGTCTATAGGTATATTAGTCTATTAGTATATTAGTCTATTAGTATATTAGTATATAGGTATATTAGTCTATTAGTCCATAGGTATATTAGTATATTAGTCTATTATTCTATTAGTATATTAGTCTATTAGTCTATTAGTCTATAGGTGTATTAGTCTATTAGTCTATTAGTCTATAAGTATATTAGTCTATTAGTCTATAGGTATATTAGTATATTAGTCTATTAGTCTATAGGTATATTAGTCTATTAGTCTATTAGTCTATAGGTATATTAGTCTATTAGTCTATTAGTCTATTGGTATATTAGTCTATAGGTATATTAGTCTATAGGTATATTAGTCTATTAGTCTATTAGTATATTAGTCTATTAGTCTATTAGTATATTAGTCTATTAGTATATTAGTCTATTAGTATATTAGTCTATAGGTATATTAGTCTATTAGTATATTAGTCTATTAGTATATTAGTCTATTAGTATATTAGTCTATAGGTATATTAGTCTATAGGTATATTAGTCTATTAGTCTATTAGTATATTAGTCTATTAGTATATTAGTCTATTAGTCTATTAGTCTATTAGTATATTAGTATATTAATCTATAGGTATATTAGTCTATTAGTCTATTAGTCTATTAGTCTATTAGTATATTAGTCTATTAGTCTATTAGTCTATTAGTCTATAGGTACATTAGTATATTAGTCTATTAGTCTATTAGTCTATAGGTACATTAGTATATTAGTCTATAGGTACATTAGTATATTAGTCTATTCGTCTATTAGTCTATAGGTACATTAGTATATTAGTATATTAGTCTATAGGTATATTAGTCTATTAGTCTATTAGTCTATTGGTATATTAGTCTATAGGTATATTAGTCTATAGGTATATTAGTCTATTAGTCTATTAGTATATTAGTCTATTAATATATTAGTCTATTAGTCTATTAGTATATTAGTCTATTAGTATATTAGTCTATTAGTATATTAGTCTATAGGTATATTAGTCTATAGGTATATTAGTCTATTAGTCTATTAGTATATTAGTCTATTAGTATATTAGTCTATTAGTCTATTAGTATATTAGTATATTAATCTATAGGTATATTAGTCTATTAGTCTATTAGTCTATTAGTCTATTAGTCTATTAGTCTATTAGTATATGAAGTCTATTAGTCTATTAGTCTATTAGTCTATTAGTCTATAGGTACATTAGTATATTAGTCTATTAGTCTATTAGTCTATAGGTACATTAGTATATTAGTATATTAGTCTATAGGTACATTAGTATATTAGTCTATTCGTCTATTAGTCTATAGGTACATTAGTATATTAGTATATTAGTCTATAGTAATAATAGTATATTTGTCTTTGAAGCTGGAGCTCATGGACTGGTATTTCCATTAATAAATACAAACATAATTTTTTAATGGATCATTTTTGGGGAACAATTTGATGGCAGTAATTGTATTTATCGTCCAAAAGCCGGCATTTACCGGCTAATGGAGTCCCTGCTCTGAACGTAATTTGAGAACTGAGTGCGCACCGATGTTACCTTTACGAATCGCCTGAAAAATATCTGCAGTCAGACGTGGTCCCTAAAAACACAGCGCCCTGAACGATCGGCAGACGAACGCTGGATCCACATTCGGTTTGCAAGCCTTCAGGCCCGTCTATGTGTGTGTGAGTGATGAGTGAGTGAGTGAGTGAGTGAGTGAGTGAGTGAGTGAGTGAGTGAGTGAGTGAGTGAGTGAGTGAGTGAGTGAGTGAGTGAGTGAGTGAGTGAGTGAGTGAGTGAGTGATCTCCCCTAGTCTCGTCTCGTCATCAAGCCCCTAAGGCCCTCTGAAACAGATATATATATAGTCACCTGGCAGCCATGCAGGTGAAGATGAGGACAGGATATGACACGTACCTTGAAGACGAGGACAGGATATGACACGTACTTTGAAGACGAGGACAGAATATGACACTTACCTTGAAGACGAGGACAGGATATGACACGTTCCTTGAAGACGAGGACAGGATATGACACGTACCTTGAAGACGAGGACAGGATATGACACGTACCTTGAAGACGAGGACAGGATATTAAATGTACCTTGAAGACGAGGACAGGATATTAAATGTACCTTGAAGACGAGGACAGGATATGACACGTACCTTGAAGACGAGGACAGGATATTAAATGTACCTTGAGGACGATGATAGGATATTAAATGTACCTTGAAGACGAGGACAGAATATGACACGTACCTTGAATACGAGGACAGGATATGACACGTACCTTGAATACGAGGACAGGATATGACACGTACCTTGAAGACGAGGACATGATATGTCACGTACCTTGAAGACGAGGACAGGATATTAAATGTACCATGAAGACGAGGACAGGATATTAAATGTACCTTGAAGACAATGATAGGATATTAAATGTACCTTGAAGACGAGTACAGGATATGACACGTACCTTGAATACGAGGACAGGATATGACACGTACCTTGAATACGAGGACAGGATATGACACGTACCTTGAAGACGAGGACATGATATGTCACGTACCTTGAAGACGAGGACAGGATATTAAATGTACCTTGAAGACGAGGACAGGATATGACACGTACCTTGAAGACGAGGACAGGATATTAAATGTACCTTGAAGACGAGGACAGGATATTAAATGTACCTTGAAGACGAGGACAGGATATGACACGTACTGGGTCCCTGTGGACATGACCATCTTTCTAGACAGGAAGAGGCTGGTGGCTGCTGGTGACAAGCTGTCTACATCACTTTGTGTCACAGAGCTAGCGGGCCCTGGGATGGCCAGAGAAGGGGGCGGGGAGGGCTGCGGTCTGCCTATGAAAAGGTACCTGCCTGTGGGGTTGTGGGCTGGCCACGTCCCCCTGTCCCTGCTTCTGGGAGGGCGATAGATCCCGATGTGGGGCCAGAGGCATGCGGTGACGTGGGAGAGAGGGAGAGAGGGGGCAGGGAGTCTGTCTTGTCCTGTCTTCTCTAAGAAATAGCTGGCCTTGTTAAAGAGAGGAGAGACAGCCCTCCTTGTTCCTGTAGACCCTGACGTGTCAGAGCGGGACAGAGGCAAGTGGTGACAGGGAGAGAGGTGGGAGAGGTGGGAGAGAGGGAGAGAGGTGGGAGAAAAGGGAGAGAGTTGGGAGAAAAGGGTGAGAGGTGGGAGAAAAGGGTGGGAGAAAAGGGAGAGAGGTGGGAGAAAAGGGAGAGAGGTGGGAGAAAAGGGAGAGAGGTGGGAGAAAAGGGAGAGAGGTGGGAGAGAGGTGGGAGAAAAGGGAGAGAGAGAGAGAGGTGGGAGAAAAGGGAGAGAGGTGGGAGAGAGGGGGAAAAAGGAGAGAGGTGGGGGAGAGGGAGAAAAGGGAGAGAGGTGGGAGAGGTGGGAGAGAGGTGGGAGAAAAGGGAGAGAGGTTGGAGAAAAGGGAGAGAGGTGGGAGAAAAGGGAGAGAGGTGGGAGAAAAGGGAGAGAGGTGGGAAAAAAGGGAGAGAGGTGGGAGAGAGGTGGGAGAAAAGGGAGAGAGAGAGAGAGGTGGGAGAAAAGGGGGAGAGGTGGGAGAGAGGTGGGAGGGAGGGAGAAAAGGGAGAGAGATGGTACTAGTGATGAAGGTGTGATCAGGTACTAGGGATGGAGGTGTGACCAGGTACTAGGGATGGAGGTGTGACCAGGTACTAGGGATGGAAGTGTGACCAGGTACTAGGGATGGAGGTGTGACCAGGTACTAGGGATGGAGGTGTGACCAGGTACTAGGGATGGAGGTGTGACCAGGTACTAGGGATGGAGGTGTGACCAGGTACTAGGGATGGAGGTGTGACCAGGTACTAGGGATGGAGGTGTGACTAGGTACTAGGGATGGAGGTGTGACCAGGTACTAGGGATGGAGGTGTGACTAGGTACTAGGGATGGAGGTGTGACCAGGTACTAGGGATGGAGGTGTGACCAGGTACTAGGGATGGAGGTGTGACCAGGTACTAGGGATGGAGGTGTGACCAGGTACTAGGGATGGAGGTGTGACCAGGTACTAGGGATGGAGGTGTGACCAGGTACTAGGGATGGAGGTGTGACTAGTTACTAGGGATGGAGGTGTGACCAGGTACTAGGGATGGAGGTGTGACCAGGTACTAGGGATGGAGGTGTGACCAAGTACTAGGGATGGAGGTGTGACCAGGTACTAGGGATGGAGGTGTGACCAGGTACTAGGGATGGAGGTGTGACCAGGTACTAGGGATGGAGGTGTGACCAGGTACTAGGGATGGAGGTGTGACCAGGTACTAGGGATGGAGGTGTGACCAGGTACTAGGGATGGAGGTGTGACCAGGTACTAGGGATGGAGGTGTGACCAGGTACTAGGGATGGAGGTGTGACCAGGTACTAGGGATGGAGGTGTGACTAGGTACTAGGGATGGAGGTGTGACCAGGTACTAGGGATGGAGGTGTGACCAGGTAGGGATGGAGGTGTGACCAGGTACTAGGGATGGAGATGTGACCAGGTACTAGTGATGGAGGTGTGACCAGGTACTAGGGATGGAGGTGTGACCAGGTACTAGTGATGGAGATGTGACCAGGTACTAGGGATGGAGGTGTGACCAGGTACTAGGGATGGAGGTGTGACCAGGTACTAGGGATGGAGGTGTGACCAGGTACTAGGGATGGAGGTGTGACCAGGTACTAGGGATGGAGGTGTGACCAGGTACTAGGGATGGAGGTGTGACCAGGTACTAGGGATGGAGGTGTGACCAGGTACTAGTGATGGAGGTGTGACCAGGCACTAGGGATGGAGGTGTGACCAGGTACTAGGGATGGAGGTGTAACCAGGTACTAGGGATGGAGGTGTGACCAGGTACTAGGGATGGAGGTGTGATCAAGTACTAGGGATGGAGGTGTGACTAGGTACTAGGGATGGAGGTGTGACCAGGTACTAGGGATGGAGGTGTGACTAGGTACTAGGGATGGAGGTGTGTCCAGGTACTAGGGATGGAGGTGTGACCAGGTACTAGGGATGGAGGTGTGACCAGGTACTAGGGATGGAGGTGTGACCAGGTACTAGGGATGGAGGTGTGACCAGGTACTAGGGATGGAGGTGTGACTAGGTACTAGGGATGGAGGTGTGACCAGGTACTAGGGATGGAGGTGTGACCAGGTACTAGGGATGGAGGTGTGACCAAGTACTAGGGATGGAGGTGTGACCAGGTACTAGGGATGGAGGTGTGACCAGGTACTAGGGATGGAGGTGTGACCAGGTACTAGGGATGGAGGTGTGACCAGGTACTAGGGATGGAGGTGTGACCAGGTACTAGGGATGGAGGTGTGACCAGGTACTAGGGATGGAGGTGTGACCAGGTACTAGGGATGGAGGTGTGACCAGGTACTAGGGATGGAGGTGTGACCAGGTACTAGGGATGGAGGTGTGACTAGGTACTAGGGATGGAGGTGTGACCAGGTACTAGGGATGGAGGTGTGACTAGGGATGGAGGTGTGACCAGGTACTAGGGATGGAGATGTGACCAGGTACTAGTGATGGAGGTGTGACCAGGTACTAGGGATGGAGGTGTGACCAGGTACTAGTGATGGAGATGTGACCAGGTACTAGGGATGGAGGTGTGACCAGGTACTAGGGATGGAGGTGTGACCAGGTACTAGGGATGGAGGTGTGACCAGGTACTAGGGATGGAGGTGTGACCAGGTACTAGGGATGGAGGTGTGACCAGGTACTAGGGATGGAGGTGTGACCAGGTACTAGGGATGGAGGTGTGACCAGGTACTAGGGATGGAGGTGTGACCAGGTACTAGGGATGGAGGTGTGACCAGGTACTAGGGATGGAGGTGTGACCAGGTACTAGGGATGGAGGTGTGACCAGGTACTAGGGATGGAGGTGTGACCAGGTACTAGGGATGGAGGTGTGACTAGGGATGGAGGTGTGACCAGGTACTAGGGATGGAGATGTGACCAGGTACTAGGGATGGAGGTGTGACCAGGTACTAGGGATGGAGGTGTGATCAGGTACTAGTGATGGAGATGTGACCAGGTACTAGGGATGGAGGTGTGACCAGGTACTAGGGATGGAGGTGTGACCAGGTACTAGGGATGGAGGTGTGACCAGGTACTAGGGATGGAGGTGTGACCAGGTACTAGGGATGGAGGTGTGACCAGGTACTAGGGATGGAGGTGTAACCAGGTACTAGGGATGGAGGTGTGACCAGGTACTAGGGATGGAGGTGTGACCAGGTACTAGGGATGGAGGTGTGACCAGGTACTAGGGATGGAGGTGTGACCAGGTACTAGGGATGGAGGTGTGACTAGGTACTAGGGATGGAGGTGTGACCAGGTACTAGGGATGGAGGTGTGACCAGGTACTAGGGATGGAGGTGTGCCCAGGTACTAGGGATGGAGGTGTGACCAGGTACTAGGGATGGAGGTGTGACCAGGTACTAGTGATGGACATGTGACTAGGGATGGAGGTGTGACCAGGTACTAGGGATGGAGGTGTGACCAGGTACTAGGGATGGAGGTGTGACCAGGTACTAGGGATGGAGGTGTGACCAGGTACTAGGGATGGAGGTGTGACCAGGTACTAGGGATGGAGGTGTGACCAGGTACTAGGGATGGAGGTGTGACCAGGTACTAGGGATGGAGGTGTGACCAGGTACTAGGGATGGAGGTGTGACCAGGTACTAGGGATGGAGGTGTGACCAGGTACTAGGGATGGAGGTGTGACCAGGTACTAGGGATGGAGGTGTGACCAGGTACTAGGGATGGAGGTGTGACCAGGTACTAGGGATGAGGTGTGACCAGGTACTAGGGATGGAGGTGTGACCAAGTACTAGGGATGGAGGTGTGACCAGGTACTAGGGATGGAGGTGTGACCAGGTACTAGGGATGGAGGTGTGACCAGGTACTAGGGATGGAGGTGTGACCAGGTACTAGGGATGGAGGTGTGACCAGGTACTAGGGATGGAGGTGTGACCAGGTACTAGGGATGGAGGTGTGACCAGGAACTAGGGATGGAGGTGTGACCAGGTACTAGGGATGGAGGTGTGACCAGGTACTAGGGATGGAGGTGTGACTAGGTACTAGGGATGGAGGTGTGACCAGGTACTAGGGATGGAGGTGTGACTAGGGATGGAGGTGTGACCAGGTACTAGGGATGGAGATGTGACCAGGTACTAGTGATGGAGGTGTGACCAGGTACTAGGGATGGAGGTGTGACCAGGTACTAGGGATGGAGGTGTGACCAGGTACTAGGGATGGAGGTGTGACCAGGTACTAGGGATGGAGGTGTGACCAGGTACTAGGGATGGAGGTGTGACCAGGTACTAGGGATGGAGGTGTGACCAGGTACTAGGGATGGAGGTGTGACCAGGTACTAGGGATGGAGGTGTGACCAGGTACTAGGGATGGAGGTGTGACCAGGTACTAGGGATGGAGGTGTGACCAGGTACTAGGGATGGAGGTGTGACCAGGTACTAGGGATGGAGGTGTGACCAGGTACTAGGGATGGAGGTGTGACCAGGTACTAGGGATGGAGGTGTGACTAGGTACTAGGGATGGAGGTGTGACCAGGTACTAGGGATGGAGGTGTGACCAGGTACTAGGGATGGAGGTGTGCCCAGGTACTAGGGATGGAGGTGTGACCAGGTACTAGGGATGGAGGTGTGACCAGGTACTAGTGATGGACATGTGACTAGGGATGGAGGTGTGACCAGGTACTAGGGATGGAGGTGTGACCAGGTACTAGGGATGGAGGTGTGACCAGGTACTAGGGATGGAGGTGTGACCAGGTACTAGGGATGGAGGTGTGACCAGGTACTAGGGATGGAGGTGTGACCAGGTACTAGGGATGGAGGTGTGACCAGGTACTAGGGATGGAGGTGTGACCAGGTACTAGGGATGGAGATGTGACCAGGTACTAGGGATGGAGGTGTAACCAGGTACTAGGGATGGAGGTGTAACCAGGTACTAGGGATGGAGGTGTGACCAGGTACTAGGGATGGAGGTGTGACCAGGTACTAGGGATGGAGGTGTGACCAGGTACTAGGGATGGAGGTGTGACCAGGTACTAGGGATGGAGGTGTGACCAGGTACTAGGGATGGAGGTGTGACCAGGTACTAGGGATGGAGGTGTGACCAGGTACTAGGGATGGAGGTGTGACCAGGTACTAGGGATGGAGGTGTGACCAGGTACTAGGGATGGAGGTGTGACTAGGTACTAGGGATGGAGGTGTGACTAGGGATGGAGGTGTGACCAGGTACTAGGGATGGAGGTGTGACTTGGGATGGAGGTGTGACCAGGTACTAGGGATGGAGGTGTGACCAGGTACTAGAGATGGAGGTGTGACCAGAGATGGAGGTGTGACCAGGTACTAGGGATGGAGGTGTGACCAGGTACTAGGGATGGAGGTGTGACTAGGTACTAGGGATGGAGGTGTGACCAGGTACTAGGGATGGAGGTGTGACCAGGTACTAGGGATGGAGATATGACTAGGTACTAGGGATGGAGATATGACCAGGTACTAGAGATGGAGGTGTGACCAGGTACTAGGGATGGAGGTGTGACTAGGTACTAGAGATGGAGGTGTGACCAGGTACTAGGGATGGAGGTGTGACCAGGTACTAGGGATGGAGGTGTGACCAGGTACTATGGATGGAGGTGTGACTAGGTACTAGAGATGGAGGTGTGACCAGGTACTAGGGATGGAGGTGTGACCAGGTACTAGGGATGGAGGTGTGACCAGGTACTAGGGATGGAGGTGTGACCAGGTACTAGGGATGGAGGTGTGGCCAGGTACTAAGGATGGAGGTGTGACCAGGTACTAAGGATGGAGGTGTGACCAGGTACTAAGGATGGAGGTGTGACCAGGTACGAGGGATGGAGGTGTGACCAGGTACTAGGGATGTAGATGTGACTAGGGATGGAGGTGTGACCAGGTACTAGGGATGGAGATGTGACCAGGTACTAGTGATGGAGGTGTGACCAGGTACTAGGGATGGAGGTGTGACCAGGTACTAGTGATGGAGATGTGACCAGGTACTAGGGATGGAGGTGTGACCAGGTACTAGGGATGGAGGTGTGACCATGTACTAGGGATGGAGGTGTGACCAGGTACTAGGGATGGAGGTGTGACCAGGTACTAGGGATGGAGGTGTGACCAGGTACTAGGGATGGAGGTGTGACCAGGTACTAGGGATGGAGGTGTGACCAGGTACTAGGGATGGAGGTGTGACCAGGTACTAGGGATGGAGGTGTGACCAGGTACTAGGGATGGAGGTGTGACCAGGTACTAGGGATGGAGGTGTGACCAAGTACTAGGGATGGAGGTGTGACCAGGTACTAGGGATGGAGGTGTGACTAGGGATGGAGGTGTGACCAGGTACTAGGGATGGAGATGTGACCAGGTACTAGTGATGGAGGTGTGACCAGGTACTAGGGATGGAGGTGTGACCAGGTACTAGTGATGGAGATGTGACCAGGTACTAGGGATGGAGGTGTGACCAGGTACTAGGGATGGAGGTGTGACCAGGTACTAGGGATGGAGGTGTGACCAGGTACTAGGGATGGAGGTGTGACCAGGTACTAGGGATGGAGGTGTGACCAGGTACTAGGGATGGAGGTGTGACCAGGTACTAGGGATGGAGGTGTGACCAGGTACTAGGGATGGAGGTGTGACCAGGTACTAGGGATGGAGGTGTGACCAGGTACTAGGGATGGAGGTGTGACCAGGTACTAGGGATGGAGGTGTGACCAGGTACTAGGGATGGAGGTGTGACCAGGTACTAGGGATGGAGGTGTGACCAGGTACTAGGGATGGAGGTGTGACCAGGTACTAGGGATGGAGGTGTGACCAGGTACTAGGGATGGAGGTGTGACCAGGTACTAGGGATGGAGGTGTGACTAGGGATGGAGGTGTGACCAGGTACTAGGGATGGAGATGTGACCAGGTACTAGTGATGGAGGTGTGACCAGGTACTAGGGATGGAGGTGTGACCAGGTACTAGTGATGGAGATGTGACCAGGTACTAGGGATGGAGGTGTGACCAGGTACTAGGGATGGAGGTGTGACCAGGTACTAGGGATGGAGGTGTGACCAGGTACTAGGGATGGAGGTGTGACCAGGTACTAGGGATGGAGGTGTGACCAGGTACTAGGGATGGAGGTGTGACCAGGTACTAGGGATGGAGGTGTGACCAGGTACTAGGGATGGAGGTGTGACCAGGTACTAGGGATGGAGGTGTGACCAGGTACTAGGGATGGAGGTGTGACCAGGTACTAGGGATGGAGGTGTGACCAGGTACTAGGGATGGAGGTGTGACCAGGTACTAGGGATGGAGGTGTGACTAGAGATGGAGGTGTGACCAGGTACTAGGGATGGAGATGTGACCAGGTACTAGGGATGGAGGTGTGACCAGGTACTAGGGATGGAGGTGTGACCAAGTACTAGGGATGGAGGTGTGACCAGGTACTAGGGATGGAGGTGTGACCAGGTACTAGGGATGGAGGTGTGACCAGGTACTAGGGATGGAGGTGTGACCAGGTACTAGGGATGGAGGTGTGACCAGGTACTAGGGATGGAGGTGTGACCAGGTACTAGGGATGGAGGTGTGACCAGGTACTAGGGATGGAGGTGTGACCAGGTACTAGGGATGGAGGTGTGACCAGGTACTAGGGATGGAGGTGTGACTAGGTACTAGGGATGGAGGTGTGACCAGGTACTAGGGATGGAGGTGTGACTAGGGATGGAGGTGTGACCAGGTACTAGGGATGGAGATGTGACCAGGTACTAGTGATGGAGGTGTGACCAGGTACTAGGGATGGAGGTGTGACCAGGTACTAGTGATGGAGATGTGACCAGGTACTAGGGATGGAGGTGTGACCAGGTACTAGGGATGGAGGTGTGACCAGGTACTAGGGATGGAGGTGTGACCAGGTACTAGGGATGGAGGTGTGACCAGGTACTAGGGATGGAGGTGTGACCAGGTACTAGGGATGGAGGTGTGACCAGGTACTAGGGATGGAGGTGTGACCAGGTACTAGGGATGGAGGTGTGACCAGGTACTAGGGATGGAGGTGTGACCAGGTACTAGGGATGGAGGTGTGACCAGGTACTAGGGATGGAGGTGTGACTAGGGATGGAGGTGTGACCAGGTACTAGGGATGGAGATGTGACCAGGTACTAGGGATGGAGGTGTGACCAGGTACTAGGGATGGAGGTGTGACCAGGTACTAGTGATGGAGATGTGACCAGGTACTAGGGATGGAGGTGTGACCAGGTACTAGGGATGGAGGTGTGACCAGGTACTAGGGATGGAGGTGTGACCAGGTACTAGGGATGGAGGTGTGACCAGGTACTAGGGATGGAGGTGTGACCAGGTACTAGGGATGGAGGTGTGACCAGGTACTAGGGATGGAGGTGTGACCAGGTACTAGGGATGGAGGTGTGACCAGGTACTAGGGATGGAGGTGTGACCAGGTACTAGGGATGGAGGTGTGACCAGGTACTAGGGATGGAGGTGTGACCAGGTACTAGGGATGGAGGTGTGACTAGGTACTAGGGATGGAGGTGTGACCAGGTACTAGGGATGGAGGTGTGACCAGGTACTAGGGATGGAGGTGTGCCCAGGTACTAGGGATGGAGGTGTGACCAGGTACTAGGGATGGAGGTGTGACCAGGTACTAGTGATGGACATGTGACTAGGGATGGAGGTGTGACCAGGTACTAGGGATGGAGGTGTGACCAGGTACTAGGGATGGAGGTGTGACCAGGTACTAGGGATGGAGGTGTGACCAGGTACTAGGGATGGAGGTGTGACCAGGTACTAGGGATGGAGGTGTGACCAGGTACTAGGGATGGAGGTGTGACCAGGTACTAGGGATGGAGGTGTGACCAGGTACTAGGGATGGAGGTGTGACCAGGTACTAGGGATGGAGGTGTGACCAGGTACTAGGGATGGAGGTGTGACCAGGTACTAGGGATGGAGGTGTGACCAGGTACTAGGGATGGAGGTGTGACTAGGTACTAGGGATGGAGGTGTGACCAGGTACTAGGGATAAGGTGTGACCAGGTACTAGGGATGGAGGTGTGACCAAGTACTAGGGATGGAGGTGTGACCAGGTACTAGGGATGGAGGTGTGACCAGGTACTAGGGATGGAGGTGTGACCAGGTACTAGGGATGGAGGTGTGACCAGGTACTAGGGATGGAGGTGTGACCAGGTACTAGGGATGGAGGTGTGACCAGGTACTAGGGATGGAGGTGTGACCAGGTACTAGGGATGGAGGTGTGACCAGGTACTAGGGATGGAGGTGTGACCAGGTACTAGGGATGGAGGTGTGACTAGGTACTAGGGATGGAGGTGTGACCAGGTACTAGGGATGGAGGTGTGACTAGGGATGGAGGTGTGACCAGGTACTAGGGATGGAGATGTGACCAGGTACTAGTGATGGAGGTGTGACCAGGTACTAGGGATGGAGGTGTGACCAGGTACTAGTGATGGAGATGTGACCAGGTACTAGGGATGGAGGTGTGACCAGGTACTAGGGATGGAGGTGTGACCAGGTACTAGGGATGGAGGTGTGACCAGGTACTAGGGATGGAGGTGTGACCAGGTACTAGGGATGGAGGTGTGACCAGGTACTAGGGATGGAGGTGTGACCAGGTACTAGGGATGGAGGTGTGACCAGGTACTAGGGATGGAGGTGTGACCAGGTACTAGGGATGGAGGTGTGACCAGGTACTAGGGATGGAGGTGTGACCAGGTACTAGGGATGGAGGTGTGACCAGGTACTAGGGATGGAGGTGTGACTAGGTACTAGGGATGGAGGTGTGACCAGGTACTAGGGATGGAGGTGTGACCAGGTACTAGGGATGGAGGTGTGCCCAGGTACTAGGGATGGAGGTGTGACCAGGTACTAGGGATGGAGGTGTGACCAGGTACTAGTGATGGACATGTGACTAGGGATGGAGGTGTGACCAGGTACTAGGGATGGAGGTGTGACCAGGTACTAGGGATGGAGGTGTGACCAGGTACTAGGGATGGAGGTGTGACCAGGTACTAGGGATGGAGGTGTGACCAGGTACTAGGGATGGAGGTGTGACCAGGTACTAGGGATGGAGGTGTGACCAGGTACTAGGGATGGAGGTGTGACCAGGTACTAGGGATGGAGATGTGACCAGGTACTAGGGATGGAGGTGTAACCAGGTACTAGGGATGGAGGTGTAACCAGGTACTAGGGATGGAGGTGTGACCAGGTACTAGGGATGGAGGTGTGACCAGGTACTAGGGATGGAGGTGTGACCAGGTACTAGGGATGGAGGTGTGACCAGGTACTAGGGATGGAGGTGTGACCAGGTACTAGGGATGGAGGTGTGACCAGGTACTAGGGATGGAGGTGTGACCAGGTACTAGGGATGGAGGTGTGACCAGGTACTAGGGATGGAGGTGTGACCAGGTACTAGGGATGGAGGTGTGACTAGGTACTAGGGATGGAGGTGTGACTAGGGATGGAGGTGTGACCAGGTACTAGGGATGGAGGTGTGACTTGGGATGGAGGTGTGACCAGGTACTAGGGATGGAGGTGTGACCAGGTACTAGAGATGGAGGTGTGACCAGAGATGGAGGTGTGACCAGGTACTAGGGATGGAGGTGTGACCAGGTACTAGGGATGGAGGTGTGACTAGGTACTAGGGATGGAGGTGTGACCAGGTACTAGGGATGGAGGTGTGACCAGGTACTAGGGATGGAGATATGACTAGGTACTAGGGATGGAGATATGACCAGGTACTAGAGATGGAGGTGTGACCAGGTACTAGGGATGGATGTGTGACTAGGTACTAGAGATGGAGGTGTGACCAGGTACTAGGGATGGAGGTGTGACCAGGTACTAGGGATGGAGGTGTGACCAGGTACTATGGATGGAGGTGTGACTAGGTACTAGAGATGGAGGTGTGACCAGGTACTAGGGATGGAGGTGTGACCAGGTACTAGGGATGGAGGTGTGACCAGGTACTAGGGATGGAGGTGTGACCAGGTACTAGGGATGGAGGTGTGGCCAGGTACTAAGGATGGAGGTGTGACCAGGTACTAAGGATGGAGGTGTGACCAGGTACTAAGGATGGAGGTGTGACCAGGTACGAGGGATGGAGGTGTGACCAGGTACTAGGGATGTAGATGTGACTAGGGATGGAGGTGTGACCAGGTACTAGGGATGGAGATGTGACCAGGTACTAGTGATGGAGGTGTGACCAGGTACTAGGGATGGAGGTGTGACCAGGTACTAGGGATGGAGATGTGACCAGGTACTAGGGATGGAGGTGTGACCAGGTACTAGGGATGGAGGTGTGACCAGGTACTAGGGATGGAGGTGTGACCAGGTACTAGGGATGGAGGTGTGACCAGGTACTAGGGATGGAGGTGTGACCAGGTACTAGGGATGGAGGTGTGACCAGGTACTAGGGATGGAGGTGTGACCAGGTACTAGGGATGGAGGTGTGACCAGGTACTAGGGATGGAGGTGTGACCAGGTACTAGGGATGGAGGTGTGACCAGGTACTAGGGATGGAGGTGTGACCAGGTACTAGGGATGGAGGTGTGACCAGGTACTAGGGATGGAGGTGTGACTAGGTACTAGGGATGGAGGTGTGACCAGGTACTAGGGATGGAGGTGTGACTAGGGATGGAGGTGTGACCAGGTACTAGGGATGGAGATGTGACCAGGTACTAGGGATGGAGGTGTGACCAGGTACTAGGGATGGAGGTGTGACCAGGTACTAGTGATGGAGATGTGACCAGGTACTAGGGATGGAGGTGTGACCAGGTACTAGGGATGGAGGTGTGACCAGGTACTAGGGATGGAGGTGTGACCAGGTACTAGGGATGGAGGTGTGACCAGGTACTAGGGATGGAGGTGTGACCAGGTACTAGGGATGGAGGTGTGACCAGGTACTAGGGATGGAGGTGTGACCAGGTACTAGGGATGGAGGTGTGACCAGGTACTAGGGATGGAGGTGTGACCAGGTACTAGGGATGGAGGTGTGACCAGGTAATAGGGATGGAGGTGTGACCAGGTACTAGGGATGGAGGTGTGACTAGGTACTAGGGATGGAGGTGTGACCAGGTACTAGGGATGGAGGTGTGACCAGGTACTAGGGATGGAGGTGTGCCCAGGTACTAGGGATGGAGGTGTGACCAGGTACTAGGGATGGAGGTGTGACCAGGTACTAGTGATGGACATGTGACTAGGGATGGAGGTGTGACCAGGTACTAGGGATGGAGGTGTGACCAGGTACTAGGGATGGAGGTGTGACCAGGTACTAGGGATGGAGGTGTGACCAGGTACTAGGGATGGAGGTGTGACCAGGTACTAGGGATGGAGGTGTGACCAGGTACTAGGGATGGAGTTGTGACCAGGTACTAGGGATGGAGATGTGACCAGGTACTAGGGATGGAGGTGTAACCAGGTACTAGGGATGGAGGTGTAACCAGGTACTAGGGATGGAGGTGTGACCAGGTACTAGGGATGGAGGTGTGACCAGGTACTAGGGATGGAGGTGTGACCAGGTACTAGGGATGGAGGTGTGACCAGGTACTAGGGATGGAGGTGTGACCAGGTACTAGGGATGGAGGTGTGACCAGGTACTAGGGATGGAGGTGTGACCAGGTACTAGGGATGGAGGTGTGACCAGGTACTAGGGATGGAGGTGTGACCAGGTACTAGGGATGGAGGTGTGACTAGGTACTAGGGATGGAGGTGTGACTAGGGATGGAGGTGTGACCAGGTACTAGGGATGGAGGTGTGACTTGGGATGGAGGTGTGACCAGGTACTAGGGATGGAGGTGTGACCAGGTACTAGAGATGGAGGTGTGACCAGAGATGGAGGTGTGACCAGGTACTAGGGATGGAGGTGTGACCAGGTACTAGGGATGGAGGTGTGACTAGGTACTAGGGATGGAGGTGTGACCAGGTACTAGGGATGGAGGTGTGACCAGGTACTAGGGATGGAGATATGACTAGGTACTAGGGATGGAGATATGACCAGGTACTAGAGATGGAGGTGTGACCAGGTACTAGGGATGGAGGTGTGACTAGGTACTAGAGATGGAGGTGTGACCAGGTACTAGGGATGGAGGTGTGACCAGGTACTAGGGATGGAGGTGTGACCAGGTACTATGGATGGAGGTGTGACTAGGTACTAGAGATGGAGGTGTGACCAGGTACTAGGGATGGAGGTGTGACCAGGTACTAGGGATGGAGGTGTGACCAGGTACTAGGGATGGAGGTGTGACCAGGTACTAGGGATGGAGGTGTGGCCAGGTACTAAGGATGGAGGTGTGACCAGGTACTAAGGATGGAGGTGTGACCAGGTACTAAGGATGGAGGTGTGACCAGGTACGAGGGATGGAGGTGTGACCAGGTACTAGGGATGTAGATGTGACCAGGTACTAGGGATGGAGATATGACCAGGTACTAGGGATGTAGATATGACCAGGTACTAAGGATGGAGGTGTGACCAGGTACTAGGGATGGAGGTGTGACCAGGTACTAAGGATGGAGGTGTGACCAGGTACTAGGGATGGAGGTGTGACTAGGTACTAGGGATGGAGGTGTGACCAGGTACTAGGGATGGAGGTGTGACCAGGTACTAGGGATGGAGATGTGACCAGGTACTAGGGATGTAGATATGACCAGGTACTAAGGATGGAGGTGTGACCAGGTACTAGGGATGGAGGTGTGACTAGGTACTAGGGATGGAGGTGTGACCAGGTACTAGGGATGGAGGTGTGACCAGGTACTAGGGATGGAGATGTGACTAGGTACTAGGGATGGAGGTGTGACTAGGTACTAGGGATGGAGGTGTGACCAGGTACTAGGGATGGAGGTGTGACCAGGTACTAGGGATGGAGATGTGACCAGGCACTAGGGATGGAGATGTGACCAGGTACTAGGGATGGAGATGTGACTAGGTACTAGGGATGGAGGTTTTGTTGTGTTGTCTCTCTTGTCGTGATGTGTGTTTTGTCCTATATTTATATATTTTTTGTTTTATTTTTTTATCCCAGCCCCCGTCCCCCAGGAAGCGTTTTGCCTTTTGGTAGGCCGTCATTGTAAATAATAATTTGTTCTGAACTGACTTGCCATACTTAAATAAAGGTTAAATAAATAACATCAAATAAAAGCTGGTTGAGAGAATGCCAAGATTGTGCAAAGCTGTCATCAAGGCAAAGGGTGGCTAGTTTGAAGAATCTCAAATCTCAAATATGTTTAGATTTGTTGAACGCATTTTTGGTTACTACATGATTACATATGTGTTATTTCATAGTGTTGATGTCTTCACTATTATTCTACAATGTAGAAAATAGTAAAAATAAAGAAAATCCCTGGAATGAGTAGGTGGGAACTGGGCAGAGTGGCACTGGGCAGAGTGGGCACTGGTCAGAGTGGGCAGTGGTCAGAGTGGGCACTGGTCAGAGTGGGCAGTGGTCAGAGTGGGCAGTGGTCAGAGTGGGCAGTGGTCAGAGTGGGCACTGGTCAGAGTGGGCACTGGGCAGAGTGGGCAGTGGTCAGAGTGGGCAGTGGTCAGAGTGGGCAGTGGTCAGAGTGGGCACTGGGCAGAGTGGGCAGTGGTCAGAGTGGGCACTGGGCAGAGTGGGCAGTGGGCAGAGTGGGCAGTGGTCAGAGTGGGCACTGGGCGGAGTGGGCAGTGGTCAGAGTGGGCAGTGGTCAGAGTGGGCAGTGGTCAGAGTGGGCAGTGGTCAGAGTGGGCAGTGGTCAGAGTGGGCACTGGGCAGAGTGGGCAGTGGTCAGAGTGGGCACTGGGCAGAGTGGGCAGTGGGCAGAGTGGGCAGTGGTCAGAGTGGGCACTGGGCGGAGTGGGGACTGGGGGGACTGGGCAGAGTGGGCACTGGGCAGAGTGGGCACTGGGCAGAGTGGGAACTGGGCAGAGTGGGAACGGGGCAGAGTGGGAACGGGGCAGAGTGGCACTGGGCGGAGTGGGGACTGGGCAGAGTGGGCACTGGGCAGAGTGGCACTGGGCAGAGTGGGCACTGGTCAGAGTGGGCAGAGTGGGAACTGGGCAGAGTGGGCACGGGGCAGAGTGGGCACTGGGCAGAGTGGGCACTGGGCAGAGTGGCACTGGGCAGAGTGGCACTGGGCAGAGTGGCACTGGGCAGAGTGGGCAGAGTGGGCACTGGTAAGAGTGGGCAGTGGTCAGAGTGGGCAGTGGTCAGAGTGGGCACTGGTCAGAGTGGGCAGTGGTCAGAGTGGGCAGTGGTCAGAGTGGGCAGTGGTCAGAGTGGGCAGTGGTCAGAGTGGGCACTGGTCAGAGTGGGCACTGGGCAGAGTGGGCAGTGGTCAGAGTGGGCAGTGGTCAGAGTGGGCAGTGGTCAGAGTGGGCACTGGGCAGAGTGGGCAGTGGTCAGAGTGGGCACTGGGCAGAGTGGGCAGTGGGCAGAGTGGGCAGTGGTCAGAGTGGGCACTGGGCGGAGTGGGGACTGGGGGGACTGGGCAGAGTGGGCACTGGGCAGAGTGGGCACGGGGCAGAGTGGGCACTGGGGATGGAGGTGTGACCAGGTACTAGGGATGGAGATGTGACCAGGCACTAGGGATGGAGATGTGACCAGGTACTAGGGATGGAGATGTGACTAGGTACTAGGGATGGAGGTTTTGTTGTGTTGTCTCTCTTGTCGTGATGTGTGTTTTGTCCTATATTTATATATTTTTTGTTTTATTTTTTTATCCCAGCCCCCGTCCCCCAGGAAGCGTTTTGCCTTTTGGTAGGCCGTCATTGTAAATAATAATTTGTTCTGAACTGACTTGCCATACTTAAATAAAGGTTAAATAAATAACATCAAATAAAAGCTGGTTGAGAGAATGCCAAGATTGTGCAAAGCTGTCATCAAGGCAAAGGGTGGCTAGTTTGAAGAATCTCAAATCTCAAATATGTTTAGATTTGTTGAACGCATTTTTGGTTACTACATGATTACATATGTGTTATTTCATAGTGTTGATGTCTTCACTATTATTCTACAATGTAGAAAATAGTAAAAATAAAGAAAATCCCTGGAATGAGTAGGTGGGAACTGGGCAGAGTGGCACTGGGCAGAGTGGGCACTGGTCAGAGTGGGCAGTGGTCAGAGTGGGCACTGGGCAGAGTGGGCAGTGGTCAGAGTGGGCACTGGGCAGAGTGGGCAGTGGGCAGAGTGGGCAGTGGTCAGAGTGGGCACTGGGCGGAGTGGGCAGTGGTCAGAGTGGGCAGTGGTCAGAGTGGGCAGTGGTCAGAGTGGGCAGTGGTCAGAGTGGGCAGTGGTCAGAGTGGGCACTGGGCAGAGTGGGCAGTGGTCAGAGTGGGCACTGGGCAGAGTGGGCAGTGGGCAGAGTGGGCAGTGGTCAGAGTGGGCACTGGGCGGAGTGGGGACTGGGCAGAGTGGGAACTGGGCAGAGTGGGAACGGGGCAGAGTGGGAACGGGGCAGAGTGGGAACGGGGCAGAGTGGCACTGGGCGGAGTGGGCAGTGGTCAGAGTGGGCACTGGGCAGAGTGGGCAGTGGGCAGAGTGGGCAGTGGTCAGAGTGGGCACTGGGCGGAGTGGGGACTGGGGGGACTGGGCAGAGTGGGCACTGGGCAGAGTGGGCACGGGGCAGAGTGGGCACTGGGCAGAGTGGGCAGAGTGGGCACTGGGCAGAGTGGGCAGAGTGGCACTGGGCAGAGTGGGCACTGGGCAGAGTGGCACTGGGCAGAGTGGCACTGGACAGAGTGGCACTGGGCAGAGTGGGCAGAGTGGGCACTGGGCAGAGTGGCACTGGGCAGCGTGGGCATAGTGGGCACTGGGCAGAGTGGGCACTGGTCAGAGTGGGCAGAGTGGGCACTGGGCAGAGTGGCACTGGGCAGAGTGGGCACTGGGCAGAGTGGGCACTGGGCAGAGTGGGCACTGGGCAGAGTGGGCACTGGGCAGAGTGGCACTGGGCAGAGTGGGCAGAGTGGGCACTGGGCAGAGTGGGCACTGGGCAGAGTGGGCAGAGTGGCACTGGGCAGAGTGGGCACTGGGCAGAGTGGCACTGGGCAGAGTGGCACTGGGCAGAGTGGCACTGGGCAGAGTGGCACTGGGCAGAGTGGTAGAGATAGAGAGGGGTTGGGAGGACAGGAGAGAAAAAGCACACTGATGAAGAAAGATGGATAGAGAGACAGGAGTGTGAGAGGAGATAAGAGAATTGGAGAGGAGAGAAGAGATTAGGAGAGTGGTCTGTGTGGTGATCTGTCTGGTGGTCTGTTGGTCTGGTGGTCTGGTGGTCTGTCTGGTGGTCTGTCTGGTGGTCTGGTGGTCTGTCTGTCTGGTGGTCTGTCTGTTGGTCTGGTGGTCTGTCTGGTCGTCTGTCTGGTGGTCTGGTGGTCTGTCTGTCTGGTGGTGGTCTGTTGGTCTGGTGGTCTGTCTGGTGGTCTGTCTGGTGGTCTGGTGGTCTGTCTGTCTGGTGGTCTGTCTGTCTGGTGGTCTGTCTGGTGGTCTGGTGGTCTGTCTGTCTGGTGGTCTGTCTGGTGGTCTGTCTGTTGGTCTGTTGGTCTGGTGGTCTGTCTGGTCGTCTGTCTGGTCATCTGTCTGGTGGTCTGTTGGTCTGGTGGTCTGTCTGGTGGTCTGTCTGGTGGTCTGGTGGTCTGTCTGTCTGGTGGTCTGTCTGGTGGTCTGTCTGGTGGTCTGTCTGTCTGGTGGTCTGTCTGGTGGTCTGTCTGTTGGTCTGTTGGTCTGGTGGTCTGTCTGGTGGTCTGGCTGGTGGTCTGTTGGTCTGGTGATCTGTCTGGTCGTCTGTCTGGTCGTCTGTCTGGTGGTCTGTCTGGTGGTCTGGTGGTCTGGTGGTCTGTCTGGTGGTCTGTTGGTCTGGTGGTCTATCTGGTGGTCTGGCTGGTGGTCTGTTGGTCTGGTGATCTGTCTGGTCGTCTGTCTGGTCGTCTGTCTGGTGGGCTGGTGGTCTGGTGGTCTGGTGATCTGTCTGGTCGTCTGTCTGGTCGTCTGTCTGGTGGTCTGTCTGGTGGTCTGTTGGTCTGGTGATCTGTCTGGTCGTCTGTCTGGTCGTCTGTCTGGTGGTCTGTCTGGTGGTCTGTCTGGTGGTCTGTCTGGTGGTCTGGTGGTCTGTCTGGTGGTCTGTCTGGTGGTCTGTCTGGTGGTCTGTCTGGTGGTATGGTGGTCTGTCTGGTGGTCTGTCTGGTGGTCTGGTGGTCTGTCTGGTGGTCTGTCTGGTGGTCTGTCTGGTGGTCTGTCTGGTGGTATGGTGGTCTGTCTGGTGGTCTGTCTGGTGGTATGTCTGGTGGTCTGGTGGTCTGTCTGGTGGTATGTCTGGTGGTCTATCTGGTGGTCTGTCTGGTGGTCTGTCTGGTGGTCTGTCTGGTGGTCTGTCTGGTGGTATGTCTGGTGGTCTGTCTGGTGGTCTGTCTGGTGGTATGTCTGGTGGTATGTCTGGTGGTCTGTTTGGTGGTCGGTCTGGTGGTCTGGTGGTCTGTCTGGTCGTCTGCCCGGTGGTCTGTCTGTCTGGTGGTCTGTCTGTCTGGTGGTCTGTCTGTCTGGTTGGGAGACCCTGGGGGTTCCAGGGTTCTAGAGTTGGAGTGTTCTGATGTTCTGATATTCCAGGTTCTAGAGCTCTGATATTCCGGTGTGTGTTCTGATGTTTTGGTCTCCCTGGCTCTCTGTGTGAAGCAGCTAGCTAACAGTCATTCCTTATCACTGATTACTTTCACATGTGAGAGACCAACGCTCTGTTCCAACTCCAGCTTCTGGCCGTCAGGGGATTGGTGAGCTGGGCCCAGGGATACGACCCTCCCTTCCTCCTTCTTCTCCCCCGTTAGGAATGAGAGCTCTGGCTGCCTGAGAGCTGAGAATGTAATCATGCCTGTCCCTTCTTGTCTCTGCCAAGACTCCTGACTCCTGGCTCTTCTCCTCACCTCCTATCTTCCAGCACCCGGGAACCATTAAACACAGGAAGTGGCACATTTCCAGGTAGAAGCCATTACAGCATCAGGACGAAAGTGAGCACGGCTATTACTGTTCCGTCATCGGCCCGGGTCTCCTGCACCGTTGTCTTGTGTACATCACTGGCTGGCTCTCTCAGCCACCCAGGCCAAGAACTATTCCACTATCTAGTGAGGGTTGAGGATGAGCTGAAGGATTTATCCAGCCTTTCTACTGCTCTCGTCTGGCTGTCTTTAAAGTGAGACGCGCGGTAGTGCTTAGTGTTGGGTGCAGCTTCACGCACAGAGTCAGATATAGCCCAGATTCAGCCCAGATCAGAGTCAGCTATAGCCCAGATGCAGCCCAGATCAGAGTCAGCTATAGCCCAGATTAGAGTCAGCTATAGCCCAGATTAGAGTCAGCTACAGCCCAGATCAGAGTCAGCTACAGCCCAGATTAGAGTCAGCTATAACTCAGCTACAGCCCAGATTAGAGTCAGCTATAACTCAGCTACAGCCCAGATTAGAGTCAGCTACAGCCCATATTAGAGTCAGCTATAGCCCAGATTAGAGTCAGCTATAGCCCAGATTAGAGTCAGCTACAGCCCAGATCAGAGTCAGCTACAGCCCAGATTAGAGTCAGCTATAACTCAGCTACAGCCCAGATTAGAGTCAGCTATAACTCAGCTACAGCCCAGATTAGAGTCAGCTACAGCCCAGATTAGAGTCAGCTATAACTCAGCTACAGCCCAGATTAGAGTCAGCTATAACTCAGCTACAGCCCAGATTAGATCAGAGTCAGCTATAGCCCAGATTAGAGTCAGCTATAGCCCAGATTAGAGTCAGCTACAGCCCAGATTAGAGCCAGCTACAGCCCAGATTAGAGTCAGCTACAGCCCAGATAACAATCAGCTACAGTCCAGATTAGAGTCAGCTACAACCCAAATTAGAGTCAGCTACAGCCCAGATTAGAGTCAGCTACAGCCCAGATTAGAGTCAGCTACAGCCCAGATTAGAGTCAGCTACAGCCCAGATTAGAGTCAGCTACAACTCAGATAACAGTCAGCTACAGCCCAGATTAGAGCCAGCTACAACCCAGATTAGAGCCAGCTACAGCCCAGATTAGAGTCAGCTACAGCCCAGATTAGAGTCAGCTACAACTCAGATAACAGTCAGCTACAGTCCAGATTAGAGTCAGCTACAGTCCAGATTAGAGTCAGCTACAGCCCAGATTAGAGTCAGCTACAGCCCAGATTAGAGTCAGCTACAGCCCAGATTAGAGTCAGCTACAGCCCAGATTAGAGTCAGCTACAGCCCAGATTAGAGTCAGCTACAGCCCAGATTAGAGTCAGCTACAGCCCAGATTAGAGTCAGCTACAGCCCAGATTAGAGTCAGCTACAGCCCAGATCAGAGTCAGCTACAGCCCAGATTAGAGTCAGCTACAGCCCAGATTAGAGTCAGCTACAGCCCAGATTAGAGTCAGCTACAGCCCAGGGATCTGCTCATTTCCTCCTAGTATAATAGCTGTGCAAGCCCCTCCTCCCCTGGCTAGGTTATCAGTCAGTCCATTACATACAGAATGGTAGGTTATCAGTCAGTCCATTACATACAGAATGGTAGGTTATCAGTCAGTCCAGTATGGTAGGTTATCAGTCAGTCCATTACATACAGAATGGTAGGTTATCAGTCAGTCCAGTATGGTAGGTTATCAGTCAGTCCATTACATACAGAATGGTAGGTTATCAGTCAGTCCATTACATACAGAATGGTAGGTTATCAGTCAGTCCATTACATACAGAATGGTAGGTTATCAGTCAGTCCATTACATACAGTATGGTAGGTTATCAGTCAGTCCATTACATACAGAATGGTAGGTTATCAGTCAGTCCATTACATACAGAATGGTAGGTTATCAGTCAGTCCAGTATGGTAGGTTATCAGTCAGTCCATTACATACAGAATGGTAGGTTATCAGTCAGTCCATTACATACAGAATGGTAGGTTATCAGTCAGTCCATTACATACAGAATGGTAGGTTATCAGTCAGTCCATTACATACAGAATGGTAGGTTATCAGTCAGTCCATTACATACAGAATGGTAGGTTATCAGTCAGTCCATTACATACAGAATGGTAGGTCATCAGTCAGTCCATTACATACAGAATGGTAGGTTATCAGTCAGTCCATTACATACAGAATGGTAGGTTATCAGTCAGTCCATTACATACAGAATGGTAGGTTATCAGTCAGTCCATTACATACAGAATGGTAGGTTATCAGTCAGTCCATTACATATAGAATGGTAGGTTATCAGTCAGTCCATTACATACAGAATGGTAGGTTATCAGTCAGTCCATTACATACAGAATGGTAGGTTATCAGTCAGTCCAGTATGGTAGGTTATCAGTCAGTCCAGTGTGGTAGGTTATCAGTCAGTCCAGTGTGGTAGGTTATCAGTCAGTCTATTACATATAGAGTGGTAGGTTATCAGTCAGTCCAGTATGGTAGGTTATCAGTCAGTCCAGTGTGGTAGGTTATCAGTCAGTCTATTACATATAGAGTGGTAGGTTATCAGTCAGTCCAGTATGGTAGGTTATCAGTCAGTCCAGTGTGGTAGATTATCAGTCAGTCCAGTGTGGTAGGTTATCAGTCAGTCCATTACATACAGTATGGTAGGTTATCAGTCAGTCCAGTATGGTAGGTTATCAGTCAGTCCAGTGTGGTAGGTTATCAGTCAGTCTATTACATATAGAGTGGTAGGTTATCAGTCAGTCCAGTGTGGTAGGTTATCAGTCAGTCTATTACATATAGAGTGGTAGGTTATCAGTCAGTCCAGTATGGTAGGTTATCAGTCAGTCCAGTGTGGTAGGTTATCAGTCAGTCTATTACATATAGAGTGGTAGGTTATCAGTCAGTCCAGTATGGTAGGTTATCAGTCAGTCCAGTGTGGTAGATTATCAGTCAGTCCAGTGTGGTAGGTTATCAGTCAGTCCATTACATACAGTATGGTAGGTTATCAGTCAGTCCAGTATGGTAGGTTATCAGTCAGTCCATTACATACAGTATGGTAGGTTATCAGTCAGTCCAGTATGGTAGGTTATCAGTCAGTCCATTATGCTAGGTTATCAGTCAGTCCATTACATACAGAATGGTAGGTTATCAGTCAGTCCATTACATACAGTATGGTAGGTTATCAGTCAGTCCATTACATACAGTATGGTAGGTTATCAGTCAGTCCAGTATGGTAGGTTATCAGTCAGTCCAGTGTGGTAGGTTATCAGTCAGTCCATTACATAATATGTTAGACTGCAGGGCTGAATTACTAGAGAACAATGTTCTACTGTACAGGAAGATATTATATTGCCCTCCAAGCCAGTTTCAATGTTGATGTTAATTCTTCCCCTCTAGTCAGGGACTGATTTAGACCTGGGACACCAGGTGGGTGATTCCCCCTCTAGTCAGGGACTGATTTAGACCTGGGACACCAGGTGGGTGATTCCCCCTCTAGTCAGGGACTGATTTAGACCTGGGACACCAGGTGGGTGATTCCCCTCTAGTCAGGGACTGATTTAGACCTGGGACACCAGGTGGGTGATTCCCCTCTAGTCAGGGACTGATTTAGACCTGGGACACCAGGTGGGTGATTCCCCCTCTATTCAGGGACTGATTTAGACCTGGGACACCAGGTGGGTGATTCCCCCTCTAGTCAGGGACTGATTTAGACCTGGGACACCAGGTGGGTGATTCCCCTCTAATCAGGGACTGATTTAGACCTGGGACACCAGGTGGGTGATTCCCCCTCTAATCAGGGACTGATTTAGACCTGGGACACCAGGTGGGTGATTC
This sequence comes from Salvelinus alpinus, assembly GCF_045679555.1. NCBI lineage: Eukaryota > Metazoa > Chordata > Actinopteri > Salmoniformes > Salmonidae > Salvelinus > Salvelinus alpinus. The sequence goes on along the minus strand of NC_092105.1, from coordinate 3,636,355 downwards.
CCCTCTAATCAGGGACTGGTTTAGACCTGGGACAACAGGTGGGTGATTCCCCTCTAATCAGGGACCGATTTAGACCTGGGACACCAGGTGGGTGATTCCCCTCTAATCAGGGACTGATTTAGACCTGGGACACCAGGTGGGTGATTCCCCCTCTATTCAGGGACTGATTTAGACCTGGGACACCAGGTGGGTGATTCCCCCTCTATTCAGGGACTGATTTAGACCTGGGACACCAGGTGGGTGATTCCCCCTCTTTTCAGGGACTGATTTAGACCTGGGACACCAGGTGGGTGATTCCCCCTCTATTCAGGGACTGATTTAGACCTGGGACACCAGGTGGGTGATTCCCCTCTAATCAGGGACTGATTTAGACCTGGGACACCAGGTGGGTGATTCCCCTCTTATCAGGGACTGATTTATACATGGGACACCAGGTGGGTGATTCCCCCTCTAATCAGGGACTGATTTAGACCTGGGACACCAGGTGGGTGATTCCCCTCTAATCAGGGACTGATTTAGACCTGGGACACCAGGTGGGTGAAATTCATTATCAGGTAGAACAGAAAACGAGCAGGTTCTGGACCTTGTAGAATAAAAGTTGAATACCCGTTTTATATGGTATATTTACAATTCCTTGTGTTTGATCCTCTGTTCCAAACTTCCAATGACTCCACTTCAGTTCTTCAAAAGTCAATTAGATCATATCTCTCTCTCTCTCTCTCTCTCCACACAGACAGGTTTGTGAAGGTGAGGCTGGGTCACATGGTTGGAAGGAGAGCGGGTGAGAGAGAGAGAGAGAGAGAGAGAGAGAGAGAGAGAGAGAGAGGGAGAGAGAGAGGGAGAGAGAGAGAGAGAGAGAGAGAGGGAGAGAGAGAGAGAGAGGGAGAGAGAGAGAGAGACAAGTCTGTGAAGGTGAAGCTTGTGTCTTTTTTCTCCTTTTCTCTCCTTTTCTCTCCTTTTTTTCTCCAACCCGCTCATTGCTGTCAAGCCCCAATGTCACCTAAAGGTCTCAACTTCACAGCAATAACACAGTGACAGGACCTGACCTTTATGTAATGGGTCCTGACAGAGAGATGATGGCTGGGCTGTCTGTCCTCACTTATTATTTAGTCTGGGAAGACAGTAGGGAGAGAGGAGGGAGACAGGAGAGAGACAGGAGAGAAGAGAGAGGAGGGCGACAGGAGAGAAGAGGGAGAGAGGAGAGAGAGAAGAGGGAGACAAGAGAGAGGTAGAGAGAAGAGAAACAGGAGAGAGACAGAAGGGAGAGAGAGAAAAAGGAGAGAGGAGGAAAGACAGGAGAAAAGAGTAAAAGAGGAGAGAGGAGAGGGGAGGGAGAGAGAAGAGGGAGAGAGGAGGGGGAGATGAGGGAGGAGGGAGAGAGAAGAGAGGAGGAAGACAGGAGAAAAGATGGAGAGAGAAGAGGGAGAGAGGAGGGAGAGAGGAGAGACAGGTTAGGGAAACAGGAGACAGAGGAGGAAGAGAGGAGGGAGACAGGAGAGAGGAGAGAGAAAGGAGAGAGGAGGGAGAGATGAGGGAGAGAGGAAAGAGAGGAGAGGGAAGAGGGAGAGAGGAGGGAGACAGGAGACGGGAGAGAGTGAGAGAGGAGAGGGAGGACGGAGACAGGAGTGAAAGGAGGGAGAGAGGAGAGAAGGGAGAAAAGAGGGAGAGAGGAGGGAGACAGGAGAGGAGAGGGAGAGATTAGGGATAGGAGAGAGAAGAGGGAAAGGGAGAGAGGAGAGAGAAGAGGGAGTGATACAGGAGGGAGAGAGGAGGGAGATGAAGGTTAGGATCAGGTAGAGGACTGTCTAAGTGAAGAATCGTAACTCGATGGTCTCGTAAAGCAACAAAAGATTACAAGACGTGGTCTTACCCGCATCGCTCTCAAATTAGGATTCATACATAACATCCTGGCAGTATGCTGAATTTGGTGTTGCCTTTCTGCCCCCCCAGGGCTGTCTGGGGGGGTTAATTGGGTTTTCAAAGGTTATCAAATTAATACAGTTTAATGTCTGAGCCAATCAGTAGTAGCTGGGCCTTCTCTTTCATGTGCTGGTTTAATACTTATACATTATTAATAATGTATTCCATTTAGCAGACACTTTCATCAGTCATGAGTGCCATGTGGAGGGGCGTGGTTTATATAGCGAGATAGCTACTCTACAAGGGGCCAACATTTGACTGTAAGGGTGTCAGCAAATACAGTTAACAGTTTAGACTATTCGCCTACGGCAAATACGTCTTCCCCTTTCATCTGTGTCTGGTGTTAGCTAGTTACTGGTTCGCTAGGTCTTCAGCCAGCATGGAACGAACGTGGGGGGGGGGGGGGGGGGGGGTTGGTCGTTCAAAAGAGACATGCCAAACGGGTGATGTACGGGAGATGTATAAACCGTTTTTTATACCGATGATACAATTTCAATGTTGTTTGAGTTGCTTTGTGTGTTAAATTAGCTTGAGGTGATTGTACTGCAACACTGCATTCAAGTTGATTGACATAGTCGTTTCAAAGAGCTGTCAGTCAAGGACTGGTAAAGGTAGTGTAATGACTCTATGGTAGAGTAATGACTCTATGGTAGAGTAATGACTCTATGGTAGAGAAATGACTCTATGGTAAAGTAATGACTCTATGGTAAAGGAATAGTAATGACTCTATGGTAGAGTAATGACTCTATGGTAAAGGAATAGTAATGACTCTGTGGTAGAGTAATGACTCTATGGTATAGGTAGAGTAATGACTCTATGGTAGAGTAATGACTCTGTGGTAGAGTAATGACTCTGTGGTAGAGTAATGACTCAGTGGTAAAGGTAGAGTAATGACTCTATGGTAGTGTAATGACTCTATGGTAAAGGTAGAGTAATGACTCTGTGGTAGAGTAATGACTCTATGGTAAAGGTAGAGTAATGACTCTATGGTAAAGGTAGAGTAATGACTCTATGGTAAAGGTAGAGTAATGACTCTATGGTAGTGTAATGACTCTATGGTAAAGGTAGAGTAATGACTCTGTGGTAGAGTAATGACTCTATGGTAAAGGTAGAGTAATGACTCTATGGTAAAGGTAGAGTAATGACTCTATGGTAGTGTAATGACTCTATGGTATAGGTAGTGTAATGACTATATGGTAGAGTAATGACTCTATGGTAAAGGTAGAGTAATGACTCTATGGTAAAGGTAGAGTAATGACTCTATGGTAAAGGTAGAGTAATGACTCTATGGTAAAGGTAGAGTAATGACTCTATGGTAGTGTAATGACTCTATGGTATAGGTAGAGTAATGACTCTGTGGTAGAGTAATGACTCTATGGTAAAGGTAGAGTAATGACTCTATGGTAAAGGTAGAGTAACGACTCTATGGTAGTGTAATGACTCTATGGTATAGGCAGTGTAATGACTATATGGTAAAGGTAGAGTAATGACTATGTGGTAGAGTAATGACTCTATGGTATAGGTAGAGTAATGACTCTATGGTAAAGGTAGTGTAATGACTCTATGGTAGAGTAATGACTCTATGGTATAGGTAGAGTAATGACTCTATGGTAAAGGTAGAGTAATGACTCTATGGTAAAGGAATAGTAATGACTCTGGGGTAGAGTAATGACTCTGTGGTAGAGTAATGACGCTATGGTATAGGTAGTGTAATGACTCTATGGTAAAGGTAGAGTAATGACTCTATGGTAAAGGTAGAGTAATGACTCTATGGTAAAGGTAGAGTAATGACTCTATGGTAAAGGTAGTGTAATGACTCTGTGGTAGAGTAATGACTCTATGGTAAAGGTAGAGTAATGACTCTATAGGTAGAGTAATGACTCTATGGTAAAGGTAGAGTAATGACTCTATGGTTAAGGTAGTGTAATGACTCTATGGTAAAGGTAGAGTAATGACTCTGTGGTAGAGTAATGACTCTATGGTAGAGTAATGACTCTATGGTATAGGTAGAGTAATGACTCTATGGTAAAGGTAGAGTAATGGCTCTATGGTAGAGTAATGACTCTATGGTAAAGGTAGTGTAATGACTCTGTGGTAGAGTAATGACTCTATGGTAAAGGTAGTGTAATGACTCTATGGTAAAGGTAGAGTAATGACTCTATGGTAGAGTAATGACTCTATGGTATAGGTAGAGTAATGACTCTGTGGTAGAGTAATGACTATATGGTAAAGGTAGAGTAATGACTATATGGTAAAGGTAGAGTAATGACTCTATGGTAAAGGTAGTGTAATGACTCTATGGTAGAGTAATGACTCTATGGTATAGGTAGAGTAATGACTCTATGGTAGAGTAATGACTCTATGGTATAGGTAGAGTAATGACTCTGTGGTAGAGTAATGACTATATGGTAAAGGTAGAGTAATGACTATATGGTAAAGGTAGAGTAATGACTCTATGGTAAAGGTAGAGTAATGACTCTATGGTAGTGTAATGACTCTATGGTAAAGGTAGAGTAATGACTCTATGGTAGTGTAATGACTCTATGGTATAGGTAGTGTAATGACTATATGGTAGAGTAATGACTCTATGGTAAAGGTAGAGTAATGACTCTATGGTAGTGTCATGACTCTATGGTATAGGTAGTGTAATGACTCTATGGTAGTGTAATGACTCTATGGTAGAGTAATGACTCTATGGTAAAGGTAGTGTAATGACTCTATGGTAAAGGTAGAGTAATGACTCTATGGTAGTGTAATGACTCTATGGTAGAGTAATGACTCTATGGTAGAGTAATGACTCTATGGTAAAGGTAGTGTAATGACTCTATGGTAAAGGTAGTGTAATGACTCTATGGTAAAGGTAGTGTAATGACTCTATGGTAAAGGTAGTGTAATGACTCTATGGTAAAGGTAGTGTAATGACTCTATGGTAAAGGTAGAGTAATGACTCTATGGTAGTGTAATGACTCTATGGTAAAGGTAGTGTAATGACTCTATGGTAGTGTAATGACTCTATGGTAGTGTAATGACTCTATGGTAAAGGTAGTGTAATGACTCTATGGTAGTGTAATGACTCTATGGTAGAGTAATGACTCTATGGTAGAGTAATGACTCTATGGTAGTGTAATGACTCTATGGTAAAGGTAGTGTAATGACTCTATGGTAAAGGTAGAGTAATGACTCTATGGTAAAGGTAGTGTAATGACTCTATGGTAAAGGTAGAGTAATGACTCTATGGTAGTGTAATGACTCTATGGTAAAGGTAGTGTAATGACTCTATGGTAGTGTAATGACTCTATGGTAGTGTAATGACTCTATGGTAAAGGTAGTGTAATGACTCTATGGTAGTGTAATGACTCTATGGTAGAGTAATGACTCTATGGTAGTGTAATGACTCTATGGTAGTGTAATGACTCTATGGTAGTGTAATGACTCTATGGTAAAGGTAGTGTAATGACTCTATGGTAGTGTAATGACTCTATGGTAGAGTAATGACTCTATGGTAGTGTAATGACTCTATGGTAAAGGTAGTGTAATGACTCTATGGTAAAGGTAGAGTAATGACTCTATGGTAAAGGTAGTGTAATGACTCTATGGTAAAGGTAGAGTAATGACTCTATGGTAGTGTAATGACTCTATGGTAAAGGTAGTGTAATGACTCTATGGTAGTGTAATGACTCTATGGTAGTGTAATGACTCTATGGTAAAGGTAGTGTAATGACTCTATGGTAGTGTAATGACTCTATGGTAGAGTAATGACTCTATGGTAGAGTAATGACTCTATGGTAGTGTAATGACTCTATGGTATAGGTAGTGTAATGACTCTATGGTAGTGTAATGACTCTATGGTAAAGGTAGTGTAATGACTCTATGGTAGTGTAATGACTCTATGGTAAAGGTAGTGTAATGACTCTATGGTAGTGTAATGACTCTATGGTAGTGTAATGACTCTATGGTAAAGGTAGTGTAATGACTCTATGGTAGTGTAATGACTCTATGGTAGAGTAATGACTCTATGGTAGAGTAATGACTCTATGGTAGTGTAATGACTCTATGGTATAGGTAGTGTAATGACTCTATGGTAGTGTAATGACTCTATGGTAAAGGTAGTGTAATGACTCTATGGTAGTGTAATGACTCTATGGTAGAGTAATGACTCTATGGTAGAGTAATGACTCTATGGTAGAGTAATGACTCTGTGGTAAAGGGTCTGACAGTCATAGCTCAATATACCTCCTACACTCTGCTTTACATACCAACTCAGGGGGCTCACTTTGGCAGGAAACTACCATTGGCAGGATGAGGAGTGGTGATTGATTGAGACAGTTTTAACCCACAATATTTCCATATCTGTCCATGTGTACTGTAGGCTACTGTTTGTGTGATGTGTGTTTTGGGTTATTCCTAGTGTATAATGGTAACAGTATAGAGTTACATAAGTCGGCCCACGTAGTCCTCTGTTGATGTCCTGCCACCCTGACTTAGTACACAGCTCTTTCATTGGAGAGAGAAGACGGAATAATTCAGAACCTCTCTGGCCCACCGCTCACACACACACACACACACACACACACACACACACACAACACACACACACACACACACACACACACACACACACACACACACACACACACACACACACACACACACACACACACACACACACACACACACACACACACACACACACACACACACACACACACACACACTAAACCAAGCTCACCGCTCACACAGCCCAGCGATCCCGATGACTCATGGAAAAAGCTGCCTGAATAACCAAACAAGAAGCAGGAACAACAGTGGGTTACAGGCTGTGTCTCAGTGATCAGGTATACTGGGAGGGGACAGACTACAGGCTGTGTCCCAGTGGTTCAGGTATACTGGGAGGGGACGGACTACAGGCTGTGTCCCAGTGGTTCAGGTATACTGGGAGGGGACAGACTACAGGCTGTGTCCCAGTGGTTCAGGTATACTGGGAGGGGACAGACTACAGGCTGTGTCCCAGTGGTTCAGGTATACTGGGAGGGGACGGACTACAGGCTGTGTCTGAGTGATCAGGTATACTGGGAGGGGACAGACTACAGGCTGTGTCCCAGTGATCAGGTATACTGGGAGGGGACAGACTACAGGCTGTGTCCCAGTGGTTCAGGTATACTGGGAGGGGACAGACTACAGGCTGTGTCCCAGTGGTTCAGGTATACTGGGAGGGGACGGACTACAGGCTGTGTTCCAGTGGTTCAGGTATACTGGGAGGGGACAGACTACAGGCTGTGTCCCAGTGGTTCGGTATACTCGGAGGGGACAGACTACAGGCTGTGTCCCAGTGGTTCAGGTATACTGGGAGGGGACAGACTACAGGCTGTGTCCCAGTGGTTCGGTATACTGGGAGGGGACAGACTACAGGCTGTGTCCCAGTGGTTCGGTATACTGGGAGGGGACAGACTACAGGCTGTGTCCCAGTGGTTCGGTATACTGGGAGGGGACGGACTACAGGCTGTGTCCCAGTGGTTCGGTATACTGGGAGGGGACAGACTACAGGCTGTGTCCCAGTGGTTCAGGTATACTGGGAGGGGAAAGACTACAGGCTGTGTCCCAGTGGTTCGGTATACTGGGAGGGGACAGACTACAGGCTGTGTCCCAGTGGTTCGGTATACTGGGAGGGGACAGACTACAGGCTGTGTCCCAGTGGTTCGGTATACTGGGAGGGGACGGACTACAGGCTGTGTCCCAGTGGTTCAGGTATACTGGGAGGGGACAGACTACAGGCTGTGTCCCAGTGGTTCAGATATACTGGGAGGGGACGGACTACAGGCTGTGTTCAGGTATACTGGGAGGGGACGGACTACAGGCTGTGTTCAGGTATACTGGGAGGGGACAGACTACAGGCTGTGTCCCAGTGGTTCGGTATACTGGGAGGGGACAGACTACAGGCTGTGTCCCAGTGGGTCAGGTATACTGGGAGGGGACGGACTACAGGCTGTGTCCCAGTGGGTCAGGTATACTGGGAGGGGACGGACTACAGGCTGTGTCTCAGTGGTTCAGGTATACTGGGAGGGGACGGACTACAGGCTGTGTTCAGGTTAACTGGGAGGGGACGGACTACAGGCTGTGTTCAGGTTAACTGGGAGGGGACGGACTACAGGCTGTGTTCAGGTTAACTGGGAGGGGACGGACTACAGGCTGTGTTCAGGTTAACTGGGAGGGGACGGACTACAGGCTGTGTTCAGGTATACTGGGAGGGGACGGACTACAGGCTGTGTCCCAGTGGTTCAGGTATACTGGGAGGGGACGGACTACAGGCTGTGTTCAGGTTAACTGGGAGGGGACGGACTACAGGCTGTGTTCAGGTTAACTGGGAGGGGACGGACTACAGGCTGTGTTCAGGTTAACTGGGAGGGGACGGACTACAGGCTGTGTTCAGGTTAACTGGGAGGGGACGGACTACAGGCTGTGTTCAGGTATACTGGGAGGGGACGGACTACAGGCTGTGTCCCAGTGGTTCAGGTATACTGGGAGGGGACGGACTACAGGCTGTGTCCCAGTGGTTCAGGTATACTGGGAGGGGACGGACTACAGGCTGTGTTCAGGTATACTGGGAGGGGACGGACTACAGGCTGTGTCTCAGTGGGTCAGGTATACTGGGAGGGGACGGACTACAGGCTGTGTTCAGGTTAACTGGGAGGGGACGGACTACAGGCTGTGTACAGGTTAACTGGGAGGGGACGGACTACAGGCTGTGTTCAGGTTAACTGGGAGGGGACGGACTACAGGCTGTGTTCAGGTTAACTGGGAGGGGACGGACTACAGGCTGTGTTCAGGTTAACTGGGAGGGGACGGGCTACAGGCTGTGTTCAGGTTAACTGGGAGGGGACGGACTACAGGGAGGAAGACAGGGGTTTGGAGCAGCTGTGTGTTTGTGTTGTGATGATGTACGGTGGGATGATTCCACCAGCTTGATCAGCCTCCTCCTCTCTTTAGTTCCCTCACGTCAGCCACGTGGCATCCCCCTAACCGTCACACACACACACACACACACACACACACACACACACACACACACACACACACACACACACACACACACACACACACACACACACACACACGCACGCACACGCACACGCACACACACACACACACACACAACCACACACACACAACCACACGCTCGCACGCACGCACACGCGCACGCACGCACGCGCGCACACGCGCACGCACGCACGCACGCACACACACACACACACACACACACACACACACACACACACACACACACACACACACACACACACACACACACACACACACACACACACACACACACACAACCACACAGTACCTGTGTGTACCAGTACCGACTCTCTTCTCTGTTTACATCAATGATGTCGCTCTTGCTGCTGGTGATTCTCTGATCCACCTCTACGCAGACGACACTATTCTGTATACTTCTGGCCCTTCTTTTGACACTGTGTTAACAACCCTCCAGGCGAGCTTCAATGCCATACAACTCTCCTTCCGTGGCCTCCAACTGCTCTTAAATACAAGTAAAACCAAATGCATGCTCTTCAACCGATCACTGCCTGCTCCTGCCCGCCTGTCCAACATCACTACTTTGGACGGCTCTGACTTAGAATATGTGAACACCTACAAATACCTAGGTGTCTGGTTAGACTGTAAACTCTCCTTCCAGACTCACATCAAACATCTCCAATCCAAAGTCAAATCTAGAATTGGCTTCCTATTCCGCAACAAAGCATCCTTTACTCATGCTGCCAAACATACCCTTGTAAAACTGACCATCCTACCAATCCTCGACTTCGGTGATGTCATTTACAAAATAGCCTCCAAAACCCTACTCAATAAATTGGATGCAGTCTATCACAGTGCCATCCGTTTTGTCACCAAAGCCCCATATACTACCCACCACTGCGACCTGTACACTCTCGTTGGCTGGCCCTCGCTTCATACTCGTCGCCAAACCCACTGGTTCCAGGTCATCTACAAGACCCTGCTAGGTAAAGTCCCCCCTTATCTCAGCTCGCTGGTCACCATAGCAGCACCTACCTGTAGCACGCGCTCCAGCAGGTATATCTCTCTAGTCACCCCCAAAACCAATTCTTCCTTTGGACGCCTCTCCTTCCAGTTCTCTGCTGCCAATGACTGGAACGAACTACAAAAATCTCTGAAACTGGAAACACCTATCTCCCTCACTAGCTTTAAGCACCAGCTGTCAGAGCAGCTCATAGATTACTGCACCTGTACATAACCCATCTACAATTTAGCCCAAACAACTACCTCTTTACCTACTGTATTTATTTATTAATTTATTTTGCTCCTTTGCACCCCATTATTTCTGTCTCTACTTTGCACTTTCTTCCACTGCAAACCAACCATTCCATTGTTTTATTTTTATTTATTTTTTATTTATTTTTTATTTATTTTATTTTTAGTTTTTATTTTACTTGCTGTGTTGTACTCACTTCGCCTCCATGGCCTTTTATATTTTTATTTATTTATACATATATTTGTTTGCCTTCACCTCCCTTATCTCACCTCACTTGCTCACATTGTATATAGACTTATTTATTTTTTTTCACTGTATTATTGACTATATGTTTGTTTTACTCCATGTGTAACTATGTGTTGTTGTATGTGTTGAACTGCTTTGCTTTATCTTGGCCAGGTCGCAATTGTAAATGAGAACGTGTTCTCAATTTGCCTACCTGGTTAAATAAAGGTTAAATAAATAAAATAAAATAAAAACCTCACCCCATCTGCCTGCTTGTCCCTATAAGGACTGGTTTATCCTTGGTTAGCATTCTTTAAACAGTTTGGACAAGGCAATATGCTCTGAGCAGTTTTCCAGGGTATTACAGTGTGTATGACTTGACTGATGTGGCTGTGGGGGAAAGACTACCAGACAGACTGTAATAGAGAGAGAGAGAGAGAGAGAGAGAGAGAGAGAGAGAGAGAGAGAGAGAGAAAAAGAGAGACACATAGAAAGAGAGAGACACAGAGAGAGAGAGGGAGGGTCATAGAACCCATTGCCCTTTATGGTTGTGAGGTCTGGGGTCCGCTCACCAACCAAGAATTCACACAATGGGACAAACACCAAATTGAGACTCTGCATGCAGAATTCTGAAAGAAATATCCTCAGTGTACGACATAAAACAACAAATAATGCATGCAGAGCAGAATTAAGCAGATAACCAGTAATTATCAAATACCAGAAAATAAACGTTAAATTCTACAACCACCTAAAAGGAAGTGATTCCCAAACCTTACATAACAAAGCCATCACCTACAGAGAGATGAACCTGGAGAAGAGTCCCCTAAGCAAGCTGGTCCTGGGGCTCTGTTCACAAACACAAACACACCCCAACAGAGCCCCAGGACAGCAACAGAAAACAAACCCAATTTTGATAAACTCCCATATCTATTAGGTGAAATAACACAGTGTGCCATCACAGCAGCAAGATGTGTGACCTGTTGCCACAAGAAAAGGGCAACCAGTGAAGAACAAACACCATTGTAAATACAACCCATATTTATGCTTATTTATTTGACCTTTTAATACTTTAACTATTTTCACATCGTTACAACACAAGAGGAGCAGGTATATAGACATAATATGACATTTGAAATGTCTTTATTCTTTAGGGTCTTCTGTATATGTGTAATGTTTACTGTTCATTTTTATTGTTTATTTCACTTTTGTAAATTCTCTATTTCACTTTTATTTGGCAATGACAACATATGATTCCCATGTCAATAACACCCTTTAATGAAAATTGAATTGAGAAAGAGGGAGGGAGGGAGGGAGGGAGGGAGGGAGGGAGGGAGGGAGGGAGGGAGGGAGGGAGGGAGGGAGGGAGGGAGGGAGGTAGGGAGGGAGGGAGGGAGGGAGGGAGGGAGGGAGGGAGGGAGGGAGGGAGGGAGGGAAAGAGAGAGAAGCCTGGATCCTAATAAGATATCTCTCTCTCTCTCACCACCCAATAGACTCTAATATTATACCACCACCCAATAGACTCTAATATTATACCACCACCCAATAGACTCTAATATTATACCACCACCCTATAGACTAATATTATACCACCACCCTATAGACTCTAATATTATACCACCACCCAATAGTCTAATAGTATACCACCATCAAATAGACTCTAATATTATACCACCACCCAATAGACTCTAATATTATACCACCACCCAATAGACTCTAATATTATACCACCACCCAATAGACTCTAATATTATACCACCACCCAATAGACTAATATTATACCACCACCCAATAGACTAATATTATACCACCACCCAATAGACTATAATATTATACCACCACCCAATAGACTCTAATACTATACCACCACCCAATAGACTCTAATATTATACCACCACCCTATAGACTAATATTATACCACCACCCAATAGACTCTAATATTATACCACCACCCAATAGACTCTAATATTATACCACCACCCAATAGACTCTAATATTATACCACCACCCAATAGACTCTAATATTATACCACCACCCAATAGACTCTAAAATTATACCACCACCCAATAGACTAATATTATACCACCACCCAATAGACTCTAATATTATACCACCACCCAATAGACTCTAATATTATACCACCACCCTATAGACTAATATTATACCACCACCCAATAGACTCTAATATTATACCACCACCCAATAGACTAATATTATACCACCACCCAATAGACTAATATTATACCACCACCCAATAGACTAATATTATACCACCACCCAATAGACTCTAATATTATACCACCACCCAATAGACTCTAATATTATACCACCACCCAATAGACTCTAATATTATACCACCACCCAATAGACTCTAATATTATACCACCACCCTATAGACTAATATTATACCACCACCCAATAGACTCTAATATTATACCACCACCCAATAGACTCTAATATTATACCACCACCCAATAGACTCTAATATTATACCACCACCCAATAGACTAATATTATACCACCACCCAATAGACTATAATATTATACCACCACCCTATAGACTCTAAAATAATACCACCACCCAATAGACTCTAATATTATACCACCACCCTATAGACTCTAATATTATACCACCACCCTATAGACTCTAATATTATACCACCACCCAATAGACTAATATTATACCACCACCCTATAGACTCTAATATTATACCACCACCCTATAGACTAATATTATACCACCACCCAATAGACTCTAATATTATACCACCACCCAATAGACTAATATTATACCACCACCCTATAGACTAATATTATACCACCACCCAATAGACTCTAATATTATACCACCACCCAATAGACTCTAATATTATACCACCACCCAATAGACTAATATTATACCACCACCCTATAGACTAATATTATACCACCACCCTATAGACTAATATTATACCACCACCCAATAGACTCTAATATTATACCACCACCCTATAGACTAATATTATACCACCACCCTATAGACTAATATTATACCACCACCCAATAGACTCTAATATTATACCACCACCCAATAGACTAATATTATACCACCACCCTATAGACCAATATTATACCACCACCCAATAGACTAATATTATACCACCACCCAATAGACTCTAATATTATACCACCACCCAATAGACTAATATTATACCACCACCCTATAGACTAATATTATACCACCACCCAATAGACTCTAATATTATACCACCACCCAATAGACTCTAATATTATACCACCACCCAATAGACTAATATTATACCACCACCCAATAGACTCTAATATTATACCACCACCCTATAGACTAATATTATACCACCACCCTATAGACTAATATTATACCACCACCCAATAGACTCTAATATTATACCACCACCCAATAGACTCTAATATTATACCATCACCTAATAGACTAATATTATACCACCACCCTATAGACTAATATTATACCACCACCCAATAGACTAATATTATACCACCACCCAATAGACTCTAATATTATACCACCACCCAATAGACTCTAATATTATACCACCACCCAATAGACTAATATTATACCACCACCCAATAGACTAATATTATACCACCACCCAATAGACTAATATTATACCACCACCTAATAGACTCTAATATTATACCACCACCCTATAGACTAATATTATACCACCACCCAATAGACTCTAATATTATACCACCACCCAATAGACTAATATTATACCACCACCCAATAGACTCTAATATTATACCACCACCCAATAGACTCTAATATTATACCACCACCCTATACACTCTAATATTATACCACCACCCAATAGACTAATATTATACCACCACCTAATAGACTAATATTATACCACCACCCAATAGACTCTAATATTATACCACCACCCTATAGACTCTAATATTATACCACCACCCTATAGACTCTAATATTATACCACCACCCAATAGACTCTAATATTATACCACCACCCAATAGACTCTAATATTATACCACCACCCTATACACTCTAATATTATACCACCACCCAATAGACTAATATTATACCACCACCCAATAGACTATTATTATACCACCACCCAATAGACTCTAATATTATACCACCACCCTATAGACTAATATTATACCACCACCCTATAGACTAATATTATACCACCACCCAATAGACTCTAATATTATACCACCACCCAATAGACTCTAATATTATACCACCACCCAATAGACTCTAATATTATACCACCACCCAATAGACTCTAATATTATACCACCACCCAATAGACTCTAATATTATACCACCACCCTATACACTCTAATATTATACCACCACCCAATAGACTAATATTATACCACCACCCAATAGACTAATATTATACCACCACCCAATAGACTCTAATATTATACCACCACCCAATAGACTAATATTATACCACCACCCAATAGACTCTAATATTATACCACCACCCTATAGACTAATATTATACCACCACCCTATAGACTAATATTATACCACCACCCAATAGACTCTAATATTATACCACCACCCAATAGACTAATATTATACCACCACCCAATAGACTCTAATATTATACCACCACCCAATAGACTAATATTATACCACCACCCAATAGACTCTAATATTATACCACCACCCTATAGACTCTAATATTATACCACCACCCAATAGACTCTAATATTATACCACCACCCAATAGACTCTAATATTATACCACCACCCAATAGACTAATATTATACCACCACCCAATAGACTCTAATATTATACCACCACCCTATAGACTCTAATATTATACCACCACCCAATAGACTCTAATATTATACCACCACCCAATAGACTAATATTATACCACCACCCAATAGACTCTAATATTATACCACCACCCTATAGACTCTAATATTATACCACCACCCAATAGACTCTAATATTATACCACCACCCAATAGACTAATATTATACCACCACCCAATAGACTCTAATATTATACCACCACCCTATAGACTCTAATATTATACCACCACCCAATAGACTCTAATATTATACCACCACCCAATAGACTCTAATATTATACCACCACCCAATAGACTAATATTATACCACCACCCAATAGACTAATATTATACCACCACCCTATAGACTAATATTATACCACCACCCAATAGACTAATATTATACCACCACCCTATAGACTAATATTATACCACCACCCTATAGACTCTAATATTATACCACCACCCAATAGACTCTAATATTATACCACCACCCAATAGACTCTAATATTATACCACCACCCAATAGACTCTAATATTATACCACCACCCAATAGACTCTAATATTATACCACCACCCAATAGACTAATATTATACCACCACCCAATAGACTCTAATATTATACCACCACCCTATAGACTAATATTATACCACCACCCTATAGACTCTAATATTATACCACCACCCAATAGACTCTAATATTATACCACCACCCAATAGACTCTAATATTATACCACCACCCAATAGACTCTAATATTATACCACCACCCAATAGACTAATATTATACCACCACCCAATAGACTCTAATATTATACCACCACCCAATAGACTCTAATATTATACCACCACCCAATAGACTCTAATATTATACCACCACCCAATAGACTAATATTATACCACCACCCAATAGACTCTAATACTATACCACCACCCAATAGACTCTAATATTATACCACCACGCAATAGACTCTAATATTATACCACCACCCAATAGACTAATATTATACCACCACCCAATAGACTCTAATACTATACCACCACCCAATAGACTGTAATATTATACCACCACCCTATAGACTAATATATGGTAGTTTAATATTAGAGTCTATATGTATTCCAGGTGACTACCTCATGAAGCTGGTTGAGAGAATGCCGAGGGTGTGCAATGCTGTCATCAAGGCAAAGGGTGGCTTTTTTGAAGAATCTCAAATATAAAATATATTTTGATATAATGTTTTTTTTGGTTACTACATGATTCCATACGTGTTAATTCATATGTTGTCTTCACTGTTATTCTACAACGTAAAATTAAAGAAAAACCCATGAATGAGGTGGTGTGTCCAAACTTTTGCCTGGTACTGTATGCATGAGCTTTCTTAAATCTCCTAGATATAGGACAGACTCTTCAAAACCTTATGATTTATTTTCGGACTGTCTTTTTTGCCATTTTTGAAGGTGTTATTCAATGCGTTTCTATAGGCTTCAGTAGTAAATTCAATATTTTGAAAACAAACTATTTTATTTAAGAAATGGTGTTACCTAAAGGGATTCTTGAACTTCAAAATCAAATAGCTAAATGATCCACGGTTTGACATCTTAAAACAATTCCAAATGTCAGTTTTCCATCGGACCTTTCAAAACATTCTACAATTAAGCAATATCCTTGTTCCTCTTTTCTCCTCTGTAAAGAAACCACCACTCTACCTGCCACTGCCACACCGACCCTGCCACGTTTAGAGGGTACCACCGCTGCCCCAAGAGGAGCAGGTAAATATATACTCTCACCCTGCCACGTTTAGAGGGTACCACCGCTGCCTCAAGAGGAGCAGGTAAATATATACTCCCACCCTGCCACGTTTAGAGGGTACCACCGCTGCCTCAAGAGGAGCAGGTAAATATATACTCTCACCCTGCCACGTTTAGAGGGTACCACCGCTGCCCCAAGAGGAGCAGGTAAATATATACTCTCACCCTGCCACGTTTAGAGGGTACCACCGCTGCCCCAAGAGGAGCAGGTAAATATATACTCTCACCCTGCCACGTTTAGAGGGTACCACCGCTGCCCCAAGAGGAGCAGGTAAATATATACTCTCACCCTGCCACGTTTAGAGGATACCACCGCTGCCCCAAGAGGAGCACGACCAAGTCCTGGAATACCTTGAAAATCAGACAGTTTCTTAAGATGGTACTTAAAAAGTATTGAATTCAAATAAGAGGAGAACATGAAATGATCAAATATGTTAGAATAAAATATATTAGAAAAATGTATTGAATTAATTTCCAGGCAGAATCCAAAGTTTTATTTCCTCACGTGTTTGGCGTTCTGGTTACCAGGCGAGCTCATTTCACCCACTATGGCACTCAGCCAGGCAGGTACAGCACTGACTGATTAGGCCGGTAGCTAAAACACCAGGCAAATGTAGATTCACCCTGCCACATTGAGATTCATCCTGCCAAATGTAGATTCACCCTGCCACATTGAGATTCATCCTGCCAAATGTAGATTCATCCTGCCACATGGAGATTCACCCTGCAGAATGTAGACTCATCCTGCCACATGTAGATTCACCCTGCAGAATGTAGGTTCATCCTGCCACATGTAGGTCCATCCTGCCACATGTAGGTTCACCCTGCCAAATGTAGATTCATCCTGCCACATGTAGATTCATCCTGCCAAATGTAGACTCATCCTGTCACATGTAGACTCATCCTGCAGAATGTAGATTCATCCTGCCAAATGTAGATTCATCCTGCCACATGTAGATTCATCCTGCCACATGTAGATTCATCCTGCCACATGTAGATTCATCCTGCCACATGTAGATTCATCCTGCCAAATGTAGATTCATCCTGCAGAATGTAGATTCATCCTGCAGAATGTAGATTCATCCTGCCACATGTAGATTCATCCTGCCAAATGTAGACTCATCCTGCAGAATGTAGATTCATCCTGCCAAATGTAGATTCATCCTGCCAAATGTAGATTCATCCTGCCACATGTAGATTCATCCTGCCACATGTATACTCATCCTGCCACATGTAGATTCATCCTGCCACATGTAGACTCATCCTGCCACATGTAGACTCATCCTGCCACATGTAGACTCATCCTGCCACATGTAGACTCATCCTGCCACATGTAGATTCATCCTGCCACATGTAGACTCATCCTGCCACATGTAGACTCATCCTGCCACATGTAGACTCATCCTGCCACATGTAGGCTCATCCTGCCAAATGTAGACTCATCCTGCCACATGTAGACTCATCCTGCCACATGTAGACTCATCCTGCCAAATGTAGACTCATCCTGCCACATGTAGACTCATCCTGCCACATGTCGACTCATCCTGCCACATGGAGACTCATCCTGCCACATGTAGATTCATCCTGCCACATGGAGACTCATCCTGCCAAATGTAGATTCATCCTGCCACATGTAGATTCATCCTGCCACATGTATACTCATCCTGCCACATGTAGATTCATCCTGCCACATGTAGACTCATCCTGCCACATGTAGACTCATCCTGCCACATGTAGACTCATCCTGCCACATGTAGACTCATCCTGCCACATGTAGACTCATCCTGCCACATGTAGACTCATCCTGCCACATGTAGACTCATCCTGCCAAATGTAGACTCATCCTGCCACATGTAGACTCATCCTGCCACATGTAGACTCATCCTGCCACATGTAGACTCATCCTGCCACATGGAGACTCATCCTGCCACATGGAGATTCAATCTATTGATGTTCATGAGTGGCTTTGCCAGAACCTTCCAGGGATTTAGATCTAGTTTTAATGTTTTTTAAAGAATCAAGTATTATGGTGTTAGTTGAACACAGAAGACCACAAACACAAACACAGACGCACAGGGCTTCAGGGTATTGTACGGCTCAGACAGGTATTGATCACGATCAGTCTGATCAGCATCCCTCCCTCCCTCTCTTTCTCTGTCCCCTCTCTCAATCTATACCTCTCTCCTCTAGGCACTACACTTTGGTCTCTGGGCGGTCTGTGTGACTTCGAGTCCAGTCTGTGTGGCTGGATCCCAGACAGCATGTCAGAGCTGAGCTGGTCTCTCCACAGCGGCAGCCTCTCGTCTGGTCTAACACCTAGTCTGGATCTACCTCTCTCTCTGCCCAAAGACGGTCAGTACCGCTCTCATCTGGTCATCACTGGACAGGAGACACACTGACGTTTATAGAGAGATGACACCTGGTATTATTATGGTCATCACTGGACAGGAGACCCACTCCATCTCTATCTTCTCCATAACTCCTGTCCCATTGGCTCTGCACCCCCACCCTGCACCAGCAGCACTGAGATGCTCTCCTCTCTCTCTCTCCTTCTCTCTCTCTCCTTCTCTATCTCTCCATCTCTATCTCTCCTTCTCTCTCTCTCCTTCTCTCTCTCTCCTTCTCTATCTCTCCATCTCTATCTCTCCTTCTCTCTCTCTCCTTCTCTCTCTCTCCTTCTCTATCTCTCCATCTCTATCTCTCCTTCTCTCTCTCTCCTTCTCTCTCGCTCCTTCTCTATCTCTCCTTCTCTCTCTCTCCTTCTCTCTCTCTCCTTCTCTATCTCTCCATCTCTATCTCTCCTTCTCTCTCTCTCCTTCTCTCTCTCTCCTTCTCTCTCTCTCCTTCTCTATCTCTCCATCTCTATCTCTCCTTCTCTCTCTCTCCTTCTCTCTCTCTCCTTCTCTATCTCTCCATCTCTATCTCTCCTTCTCTCTCTCTCCTTCTCTCTCGCTCCTTCTCTATCTCTCCTTCTCTCTCTCTCCTTCTCTCTCTCTCCTTCTCTATCTCTCCATCTCTATCTCTCCTTCTCTCTCTCTCCTTCTCTCTCTCTCCTTCTCTATCTCTCCATCTCTATCTCTCCTTCTCTATCTCTCCTTCTCTCTCTCTCCTTCTCTCTCTCTCCTTCTCTATCTCTCCATCTCTATCTCTCCTTCTCTCTCTCTCCTTCTCTCTCTCTCCTTCTCTATCTCTCCATCTCTATCTCTCCTTCTCTATCTCTCCTTCTCTCTCTCTCCTTCTCTCTCTCTCCTTCTCTATCTCTCCATCTCTATCTCTCCTTCTCTCTCTCTCCTTCTCTCTCTCTCCTTCTCTATCTCTCCATCTCTATCTCTCCTTCTCTCTCTCTCCTTCTCTCTCGCTCCTTCTCTATCTCTCCTTCTCTCTCTCTCCTTCTCTATCTCTCCATCTCTATCTCTCCTTCTCTCTCTCTCCTTCTCTCTCTCTCCTTCTCTATCTCTCCATCTCTATCTCTCCTTCTCTATCTCTCCTTCTCTCTCTCTCCTTCTCTCTCTCTCCTTCTCTATCTCTCCATCTCTATCTCTCCTTCTCTCTCTCTCCTTCTCTATCTCTCCATCTCTATCTCTCCTTCTCTCTCTCTCCTTCTCTCTCTCTCCTTCTCTATCTCTCCATCTCTATCTCTCCTTCTCTATCTCTCCTTCTCTCTCTCTCCTTCTCTCTCTCTCCTTCTCTATCTCTCCATCTCTATCTCTCCTTCTCTCTCTCTCCTTCTCTCTCTCTCCTTCTCTATCTCTCCATCTCTATCTCTCCTTCTCTATCTCTCCTTCTCTCTCTCTCCTTCTCTCTCTCTCCTTCTCTATCTCTCCATCTCTATCTCTCCTTCTCTCTCTCTCCTTCTCTCTCTCTCCTTCTCTATCTCTCCATCTCTATCTCTCCTTCTCTCTCTCTCCTTCTCTCTCGCTCCTTCTCTATCTCTCCTTCTCTCTCTCTCCTTCTCTATCTCTCCATCTCTATCTCTCCTTCTCTCTCTCTCCTTCTCTCTCTCTCCTTCTCTATCTCTCCATCTCTATCTCTCCTTCTCTATCTCTCCTTCTCTCTCTCTCCTTCTCTCTCTCTCCTTCTCTATCTCTCCATCTCTATCTATCCTTCTCTCTCTCTCCTTCTCTCTCTCTCCTTCTCTATCTCTCCTTCTCTCTCTCTCCTTCTCTCTCTCTCCTTCTCTATCTCTCCATCTCTATCTCTCCTTCTCTATCTCTCCTTCTCTCTCTCTCCTTCTCTCTCTCTCCTTCTCTATCTCTCCATCTCTATCTCTCCTTCT